>NW_017803046.1:3018712-3023318 GCF_001625305.1 Branchiostoma belcheri | reverse complement strand
GATCTATTCTGGGACCCTTGCTTTTTCTTATTTACATAAATGATTTGCCACTTGTTTCACAAAAATTATTTAGCCTTCTCTTTGCTGATGACACTAACTTATTTATATCTCATAAGAATCTTAATACTCTGATAACCACCGTAAACGAAGAACTAGATAAAGTAAACATGTGGTTCAAAACAAACAAATTATCTTTAAATGTCAAAAAACTAATTTTATCATTTTTACAGCTAAGAATAAGAAGTACCCGAAGGAAAATGTTAAGATATTAATGAACAACATCCGTATTACCCAAGTGACCCATACTCGCTTCTTAGGTGTCCTGATTGATAGCAAATTAACTTGGAAGAATCATATTGATCACGTATGTAAAAAGATTTATAAGAATATTGGGATAATACGGAGAATGAGCAATTTCTTATGCCATAAAATGTTTATTACCCTATATTACAGTCTTGTTTATCCCTATTTGACCTACTGCAACATTGTATGGGCATCTACGTACTCCACATCACTCAAACCTCTCTTTCTCCTTCAAAAACGGTACATTAGAATGACATTAAGAGCTTCCTTCACTACCCCTAGTGCCCCCTTATTTAAAAAGTTACAAATACTGACTATTTATGATATAAACCGACTTCAAACCTGCTTGCTAATGTTTAAAATAATAAGTAAATGTCCCTGTCTTCCTGAAACCTATTACAACACCTTCAGATTGAACTCAGATATCCATAGCTACAACACAAGACAAAGCAATTATATAAGGCCTATTACTGCAAAAACTAATCAGCGGCAATTCTCATTCATGTACAGGGGACCTACAGTCTGGAATAACCTAAACAAAACTTTAAAGCTATGTCCATCTTTAAATATTTTCAAATCCCACGTCAAAGCTGATTTCATTAATGACTCCGCACTTTCCTAGATCATCTTTTCACATACTACGTTCTTATATATTATTACATTGTTTCATGTTCTTACTGATTGATTTACTAATTTGCTATATTTTCATTTGTTTGTAGCCAAACACATTGGTTTTGTTTGGTTCATGCATTGTTTGTTTACTTATGTTAAACCTGATCATTTTGTTTATATGACTGTTTTTGCTTATTTCTTTAATTGATTCATTATTTTGTTTCATTGATGTAAGAATATAATGTTAGTTCACATGGGGGGAGTTGTCATACAAGCCTGTGGCTTTTCCTCTACCCCTGCATGTTTATTTGTTTCTGTTATACTTATGTTTTGCAAATTTTGCTTTTACTTTGTATGTGCAATAAATAAAACAACAATAAAACAACAATGTCGTACCTGGGGCATTAGCCATTTTGATCTTGCTGGCCTGCGCCGCTGCCTTGCTGGGGAAGCTGTCTCTCCGCTTGATGTCGAATCCGATGATGGACACCTTCCTGACACGGTGACACGGCCAGTACTCTGCGGGGGCAGGTTTTACATGTTAGTACAGCAGATCTTAAAACCAGACTTTTCAACTGAACGCCCCACGTTTTCCTGTTGTCGGATTACTGTGTAATTTCTTTGCCCTGATGTGGATTCTGTGGAAACGTTTTTCTAGGTACAAAACAGATGAATTTCTTTCATATTTCTCACGAGACACAGTTTTACGTTTCTCTCACGAACTTTCGGACAAATTCAAAAGAATTATATATAATTTATCTCTTATAGTATGTAGTATGTAGTATGTAGTGGGTCCATGTCGGCTCAGCTGAGTTGCGTGTTTCTCTCTCTGCGTGTTTGCTTGTTTGTTTGTTTATTTATTTATTTATTTATTTGTTTGTGTTTCCTCACCGGAGTACAGCTCGTGTGAAGACCGTTTCTTCTCCATGCGTTTCTTCTTGTTCTTGCGGTACAGGCGGCACAGGTAGTAGATCAGGATGATGAACCCGATGATGACGATCACAAAGCCCAGCAGTACCAGCCAAAGCCGCAAGTCGCCCCAATCTGCGGAAGAAATAATTATGTGTGTTGTTTAAAAACAAAGTACGAATAGAGTAAATCGGATAAATGTTCATATTCTTGTTACTGGTACATTTGCTAGTTCAGATGACCAGGTTATTTTTTCTGTTGCCATGAACATACGCGTCTCGATTGCAACATTCTAGGACAGGAGAACAAGAACTTGTGTCTTACCAGTGAGCCATCCGGGTATAGGACTTGTCATGTGACACATGTTTCTTCTCAGTGGATTGATGCACCTGAGGAAAAAAAGTTTATTTGTGTCACACAATCACAATACAAACGCTATATATAGAGAGAGTACGCAATATATATCATTACCATAATCAACGTGTGAAATTGGTGATCATGGGAAATGATGAGCTGGGAGCTGAATAGAATATTAGACAGAACAGACACTGGTGTGGAAAATGAATTATGAATCTTAAACTTACATAGCCTAGTTCAATGGTCAAGAAAACGATATATGCCATAAAGGGAGACGAAGTCTTACATGGTCTCCTCCCCCCTCAGTGTGGCGACGTTCGTCGTCTCCTCTCCAGCCTCACAGCGCCACGTGGTACATGTTCCTGGACAGCACAGGTACACATCAACATTATTGTATATCTAAAAAAAATGTGTATTTTGAAAGCCTTCATGTCGGTTTCTGTATAGCCGGTAATCCTTATACATGCAGTTGTTCATATCATTGACTTTGTAAATGATATGGAGTAGTTTTTGTCTTACCGTAGCAGAACCTTCCAGCCGGCGCGCCGAACGCGTAGCTCATGTCCACAAGTCCATCGTTACACACGCACTCGAACGACCCCAGCGTGTTTCTACACGTGGCCTGCGGATGGCAGTCACTCATATGACCTCTCTGCTTCGAACACTCGTTTTCATCTGAAAAAGGACAGTATTAATTGTAAAGTTTTGGAAAATACACCATGACTTATGGTAAACCACGAATGATTGCTGGTACAATTTAGGACGATTCCAAGTTGTTGTATACATAGCTCAAAGCGTACCTGTAACCTCCATGGTGTCCCTGTTGAGGGTGGAAACAGACCGGAGGGCGGCGGAATTCTGCAGGGCGTGCTCCAATCGGTTGGGAGTGAGTTCAGAACTCTGCCTGTATATGGAAATGCAAGATAAAGTAAACATATATTAGCATTACTCTCAGAGATCGATGACCGGTTATTTCATTGAAATTCACTGTGTTGCTAGTACATGTACTAGATTACAACTTATTTTCATGTGCTAAAAGTCAAGATTTTCAACTTTAACTGGGTCCTGATAAGAGCACACGATAAAAACAATCTAGAACCCCTCACCTGTAGTGTATGAGTGCCTTGGCGATGATGGCATTCGGCATGCCTCCAGAGTAAGTCACAGACGACATGGCCAAGAAATTGGCGTCCAGGGCCTGCACGTTTCCGTTATTGTGAAGCTGGGAAACCTGTTATAAACGGCAACAAATATTGGGCTGCCCTAATTATACGCACGATGTATAGTGCTGACGGGATCCCCAAGGAAGCCTTTTTGGTCCCATCTTACCCTATGACTTGATTTCGTTTACTCAACAATTACATGTAGGTTTGATTTTGAGATACAGAAAGAAGCATAAGATATTACTATCAGAATTTCACCTGAAGTTTACCGCACATTCTTTGTTTTCTTTATCTTTTTGTTCACGATCAGTTATAGAAACACGAAAAAGAGCCGTACCGTGTTGGTGAATTCCTGCGTCGTCTGTTGGTAGTGGTCGGAGTGGGGGTCGTTCAGACTAGCCATGTGTTCACCCGGCATCAGCACGTACAGGTGGAAAGTTATGGCCTCTATAACAAGAGGAAAACAGCTACAGTGAAGCTGATGATTTCATTTGAGACCAATAGATAGTAACTCCAGCATTGAGGCATGATTGGTCAGTGCTGTGTTCAATAATTACAATGATATTGACAGTCTGGACTTTGAAATGATATCCAAGATCCAAGATCTAACTAGAAAGGCCGACATTTGCTTTGGAGCAAATACAGCAATGGCTTCACCACATATGGCAGGGAAAGAATGAGAAACACAAGGGAAAACAATGCTTTACATTGATATAACTATAGTATGAAGTAACATACAACTAAGACTACAACAGTTGGATAGCTTTTCCCTACATTATTGGTTAGGATTTTTAATTGCATAATGCAAACTGTTGATTTACAAGAAAAAAAGAAGCGTTCATGCCCCGCATTCCAATGCTGGAGCAGGAAAGCTTAAAATACCTACCAAAACACTTGAATACAGACCTACTGTCAGTATGGAATGGATCTGAGCAGGTATTAATTAAGTTAAGCCAGTTAAATCCCAACAGCCAATCAGCAAGGAGAATAGAGGAAAGCTGCATGCCTATTGGTTGATGCCCTGCATTCCATTGTGATGACTCATGCCCAAATGTGGTAACACTGCACACTAACTCAGTAATACATTTGCTATAACACAGCCAAAAAACTCAAATAAAACCATTCTAAAGGCCTGTATCACAATAATTCAAAAAACGCCTAGGGGTATTTGCCCACTGTACCTCCATACCAAATTTCAGGACCTTGGGCCCTAAATGAAGAAGCTGAATCCATTTAAAAAATGGCAGGAGAAGAAGAAGGAG
>NW_017803046.1:2965245-3018692 GCF_001625305.1 Branchiostoma belcheri | reverse complement strand
AGGAGACAGGCAGGAAAAAATGGTGTAAAAGGGAAAATTAATACAGAAATACATGTTAAGTTATCAGATTTAATTAATGCCACAAGATTTAGTGTAACATAAGACCATTTAGAAAAAAATGCACATGTGTTGACCATTTTGTAAACCATTTTATAAAATTTCTGGTATGAATACATATTTCATAAAAACTGTAATAAAAATATTGTGCCAAACTCAAGATATACACGACTGCATTAGGTCCCCCGCCGGTTAGAATATAATCAAGACTAGAGACAGCAGGAAAAAATATGTTAAAGGGAAAAACTAATACGGAAATACATGTTTAGTCAATATATTTAATTAATGCCCTAAGATTTAGTATAACATAAGACCATTTAGAAAAATATGCACATGTGTTGACCATTTTGAACTTTGTGGTATGAATACATATTTCATAAAAACTGTAATAAAAATATTGTGTCAAACTCAAGATATACACGACTGTAATATAATCAGCAGGAGACAGGCAGGAAAAATGTGTAAAAGGGAAAATTAATACAGAAATACATGTTAAGTTATCAGATTTAATTAATGCCACAAGATTTAGTGTGACATAAGACCATTTAGAAAAAAATGCACATGTGTTGACCGTTTTGAACTTTGTGGTATGAATACATATTTTATAAAAACAGTAATAAAGTAAAGATATTGTGGCAAACTCAAGATATACGCGACTGCAATAGGATAGAATATAACCAAGAGACAGCAGAAAAAATATGTGAAATGGAAAAAAAACAATACAGAACTAGAAAGGCCGACATTTGCTTTGGAGCAAATACAGCAATGGCTTCACCACATTTTACGACATGGCAGGGAAAGAATGAGAAACACAAGGGAAAACAATGCTTTACATTGATATAACTATAGTATGAAGTAACATACAACTAAAGACTACAACAGTTGGATAGCTATTCCCTACATTATTGGTTAGGATTTTTAATTGCATAATGCAAACTGTTGATTTTCAAGAAAAAAAGAAGTGTTCATGCCCCGCATTCCAATGCTGGAGCAGGAAAGCTTGAAATACCTACCAAAACACTTGAATACAGACATACTGTCAGTATGGAATGGATCTGAGCAGGTATTAATTAAGTTAAGCCTGTTAAATTCCAACAGCCAATCAGCAAGGAGAATAGAGGAAAGCTGCATGCCTATTGGTTGATGCCCTGCATTCCATTGTGATGACTCATGCCCAAATGTGGTAACACTGCACACTAACTCAGTAATACATTTGCTATAACACAGCCAAAAAAACTCAAATAAAACCATTCTAAAAGCCTGTATCACAATAATTCAAAAAACGCCTAGGGGTATTTGCCCACTGTACCTCCATACCAAATTTCAGGACCTTGGGCCCTAAAATGAAGAAGCTGAATCCATTTAAAAAATGGCAGGAGAAGAAGAAGGAGAAGGAGAAGAAACATCAGAAAAAGCAATATGGGTTCACCACCACTTCGTGGTGTGGTGAACCCATAATAACTAGCAAGAATTATTTTCTTACCGATACAGTCTGACCCAACCGGCGCGAACCCAGGGCGACAGACGCAGGCGGCCGTCACGTTCCCAGGTTCTGTGTAGCACCACTTGTTGTGCTTCCACGAGCATGTCGTGAGGCTACATCCCGGTTTCGGCTGCGGAGTGACTAAAGAATGACCAAAATAATCATCATAAATACACAGATACTGTAGTCATCCAGGAGTAGGATACGGTGGCACTATAAAGCGATGGTTACAGACCAATACTTTGTCTTTATATGAACTTGTGATCAAACGTTAACTATTCCTTTCATAGTAAAATGTTGAGCTTTATTCCAACACAGCATGTACAGAGTTACGGTTACAAACACGTCATCTTATTCACACGAGACTTTACGGATACGTGACGTCAGCAAACGTGCCAGGGAGTCTATATCGTCCACCGTCTCTATAAGTGATGGCTGGAGTGCCCTGATATGTATGACCTCTAGCTTTATACCCCTTCCTGTTTCTTTCATGTTCTTAGATTTCGCTATGGCTAGAAAACATACCCCCTCCTCAAAGACAATGTATGTTGAAATCTTTGGAAAACATTAACCTTTGACGTCTGACTGCCTCAGCGGTGGTGTGACCGGGTTGTTTTGGGCAG
Source organism: Branchiostoma belcheri (assembly GCF_001625305.1). Lineage (NCBI taxonomy): Eukaryota > Metazoa > Chordata > Leptocardii > Amphioxiformes > Branchiostomatidae > Branchiostoma > Branchiostoma belcheri. The sequence goes on along the minus strand of NW_017803046.1, from coordinate 3,016,529 downwards.
GCTGTACCCGGGCGGCCCTCCCGCTCGGCACGGTCGTCAGGACCAGGACCAGCGCCAGGGTGAGCGGTGTCCAGCGCCTCATGACGGAGTCCGCTCCGCCGACTGCTGCGACCCGTACGGTACCAGGACGACGCCTGGTTAGCTACCACAGCCCGGCGCCTGGAAGGGAAACATGGCCAGCGTCACTTTGGTTTGGTTAAAGCCACAACAAATCCACAACAGTAAAGGTAACATGACCTGTGTCACTTTGATTTGGCCAAATCCACAACAGTTCATTAAAAAAGTATTGAAATATGGATTGAGTTGTAGAAAAACTAAAATGAAACGAATTGAAACAGCTGTCGTTTTAGTCTTGGCCCAGTTTGATATGAGTTATGCCGGAGAATAGAAACGTTGTCACACACTCACAGCTATCGGACATGTTTTGATAATGTTCCCGCCACCATAACCGTGACATCTCAGATCGCATACACTCAATTCCGACCATTTGTGAAGGCTTGCATTGAAATGACCTACTTAGTATTCTGTCGCTTCTATGTCCAACGGGCACCGTCAGGGAGTGAGATTTACAACTTCGACGAAGAAAACCCAACGATAAGTGTTGACAAGTTGAAAAACATATCGCTCTCAGGTCAACATTGCGCAGTTTCTTCAAAGTTAATTTGATTTACGTATTTTGTCGTAGGCAGTTGGACCGGTGCTCTTGACGTCACGCGGTCTCCATGTGACCCATAATTGCTTTCCCGCGCCACAAGATAATTGCCGATGTTTGGGACTAAGTTTTGCCCAAATTTAGCAATGTGCGCGGTATACTAGCCGAATAGAATAGCCATAAACTCAAAACACATGATTAAGGCAAGGAAGTTTGAAGGTTTGTTCCACGTTTGTTAAAAATAAAGCACCAATAATTTTTTACTGAGCACATAAAGAGGTAAAGGAAAGGGGCGGTACAGTAACAAGTTTGGCAGATGTTGCTACCGACATCAACACAACTTCGTTTGAGATACGTTAACATCACTTTTGTTTCCTTAAATGTACAACAAAATCTCTACACTAACTTCCCATAGTGTGTCTGTTTTCCTCTCTTTAATTGTTTTTTTTTTATTCTGACACTGTAGTATACCCCCATAGCATCATTTGCGGTACATCCCAATACAGATTTAGAACAACACAATAACCTCTGTCTACCGTTCACAAAAACCCATTTATTAAGGTCAGCAACTTAGTAATCGCATTAGGAAGCAACGTGGCAAATTGTATTTTAGAAAATCACGTTGATGCACACGTTTCTATGGGCTGAAAACCAGCAGCTTAAGAAATTTGAGAAGACTCTAATTGTTGTTTTCAGCTAGTCCTCTGTTCACTGTCCTTTGACTGACATTTCAAAGAGGAAGAACCGGTTCAGACTTAATTGCTCACAGTGCCTTCAGAAAGGTCTTTTTAGTCATTTGGGTTCGTCCAAAACGTCTGTAACTCACAGTAGACTAAATCAAATCACTTCAAAGAAGGCCATAAAGAAAGGCCTCCGTGTAAGAAAAACACATCTCAGATAATGAAGTTCACTTCTAAATCGCGAAATCAACTTACCCTATGGGAAAACCTCCCCAGCAAAGACTAATTAAGGCTTGACAAATGTAGTTCTATGCATAGAGGTACTGTGTATAATGATTAGATTAAACATTAGATTGTCATCATGTAGTGTCATTTTCATTAAACGAAAACGCTACTTTCAGAGCATTCTGTGACGTCGTTGTAGAGCAAAACTATGTACACCTTTTTTTTTCTCCCTAGGTACCAGTTTTGTTACTATTAGCGACCTTCTGTGCGAATAGCTTCAATTGTGACAGTCAGTCAGTTGAAGGTAATGTTTCAAATCCCGTTACTGTACGAGCTACAACTTGCGTACTCCGCAAATAGGATTCTCAGAAAGACCTCCACAAGTATTTTTGATCTACATGTAGCCACCAATCTGTTCCAAATTGCCTAAAGCTTCATGGGGGTCAACAAACTCTATCTTGTTGTAGAATGTACATTTTTAACATTTAGAAAGGGGACCAAGCTGTATCGCTATACTTGTTTTTCGTAGGCTGTGACAGTTTAAGTAAGATATCAACAATCGTTCTATGGGGTTGACAAAGAAACTGAGATTACTTGGGTAATGGCGGACAACTGATGACCTTTATAAATTTATGTAGTCACAGGACTAGTTCTGTCACAATGTTTTTCTTTCGAAAGTCAAGGTTTGAACAAACTTAACAAAATGTCATGATGTAGAGTAGATGGCAACAGAGCAACACATTAATTTGTGAGATGTCAGTGTTGAGAGAATGTTGCTTACCTCTCGGTGCGGCTGGGTGAAGATCTGGCCCTTGTTCACTCCAATGGCGCCAGGTGCTCTCTGACGGATACCTGCCTTGCGCCTCGTAAACTAAGAGGCTAAACATGGGGGTTAATGGACTACACTTTTGTGAGTGATTTTGTGAACGTTTTGGACTATATTCAAACGTAGTTTCAGATTTCCAGTGAGATATATTTAGGCAATATATGTGCAAATTGTTTTCACACAGCGAAATTTCATAAAAGACTTGGAAGGAGCAGTGAAAGGTATTCCGGAAAACCACACGCGATCCTTCAGCCATGTGGACGTGGTTGCATGGTAAGTTTTACAGAGTTGCTCGAGGCAAGGCTAGTCCATCATCGAGTGGGTAGGTCAGTACTTTGTTACAACCTACCCAGGTATGTTGTTGTCTACCATGCCCTGAAGGCGTCTACATAGATTGCGGTCGTCTGCCCTTGATATCACAGACAAACTAGCGGCGTCAAACAAAAATATGGCGTCTTGTAATATTCTTGGGGTTTTACAGTTTTAAAATGTTGTTCGCACAACTTTGTTTTTTGATGGCAAGATATAGATGAAAGGTGTGAAAAAATATCAGGGGCGTCAACAGCAGGGGGTCAATCTGCCCTAGAAAAGTGCCGGTACGAACCAAATTGAAAACTTCAGATACACCTTTTCCCCAAAGTAATATTTGGACAAAGCCTTTAAAAATCCAGTGGAGTATGACGAAGAAATGTAACTCTGAAGGCAGTACATTTTAGTATGAGCTCTTGTACCACTTGCGTATAAATCACAACATAACGAAATCATAGAACACCCCCGCACAGCTCACAATAGACTCTGCCAAAGGACCTCGTGTGCAGTGACTCGTTGTAAGATAATTGTACCTCATGTAGCTTACGTAGAAACCCAGCAATAGTGGATTAAACCGCAGTGGCCCAACCCCATGGCTTTGTAGATAGGACTGAGGGAAAGTTAATTTGGCGGGAAAAATTGGCCGGCATCACGCATGAAGGATAAACCCATGCCGTCAAGACCAGTTGTTAGATGATTCACAAACGATTTTAACGGAGTTCTGAGTAGAAGGGCGGCATTTAACGTTATGTAAAGCAAAGGGCTAGCCTCTTCTACACAGCTACAATGCATTGATTAATGCAAAATCATATCAACTCTGACAGGTACTGTATAAAGGCACTGTGTTTGTGCATTACCACGAGAAAACGAAGAGAAAGAGAGGGAGAGAGAGAAGAAAAGACCATCCCCTCACACATCAAGCATGATGTAATGACCGGACGCAATAGTGTCTTTTCATTGGAACCAAGGCCAACAAATTGAGACAACGTCACTTCAAGGTCAGTGAAGGCTTGTGGGCATAGAACGGTTACTTAAATCTCACCTAAACCGTACGTCATGAATTCAGGTCATCAACCCTGGTCAGACGACACAACATTTGCATTTTATGCCATTTAAGAAAAAAGAAGTGGCCAATGCATAGATTTGTTGTGTTGTGTTGTGTTGTTTAGAAAAGGAAATATTTTTGTTTACATAACGTTACTGGGGAAATAAACAGGTACGTCATCTCCAATGTGACTGGAGGACCTAAATCATGCTTTAACCGCAAATAGTCATGTTTCGTATCGATACATTGCTCCATTTGTTCACACAAAATACCCGATAAAGTTGAAAAACACATTTTGGCACTCTAACAGGTGGTTAGGTCAACAGCCAATCAAATCTACGCTATCATTTCCCAGATCCCGATACGGGACGGGGAAGTGACCAATGGCAGGTCGCCTTCTATTGCTTACCTGTCGCCTAGCAACAATGCATGACGGGAAGGGACACAAACTCGAACTGCGAAATCCAAGATGGACGAAACGAAGAAACCGCTCCGAGTCCCGCCTGCTTTTGGAGTTTACGCCGAGAAACACGGCATTTTCGATCTCTACAAGGTACGGATATTGTCTCAAGAAGTGTTCCTATGCTAGCGGATGCAAATTACTGTCGGCATGTTCTCTGGAATTCTACCTTTCATTCAAATCTTGAGTTGGGAGGGGGGCAAATTATTTACTGTTGTCAACAACAACACATGTCGATGATTTATTTTATTTATTTTTATTTTCCGTCATTTTTATACAGGGTAACCCAATTCAGTGATGGCACTGCTTTTCAACGGGGCCCTGTATTACACAGCACAATACAACAATCACATACAAATAATAACATTAGCATACAAAAATTATACAATAAATAATTATGCATGTTAGCAAGGGGCATACGAGTGTCTTACAGCTTGAAAGATTATATGATTATATAGAGTTGAAAAGAGGGAACACCTAGGCTGGTTAAAGCACTGTGACAAGAACTCGTATTACATTTCCCTTAAGGCACTGGCGTTGACAAGATCTTGTATTATATTTTTCTTACTTTAAGGCACTGGCGATGACAACATTTTGTGTCATATTTTTCCATACAGAGGGTGATAGAGAACATTGTGATTGACAAGCCAGAGGAACCGTTACAGTACATCATCGACTACCTCAAGCGGGAGAATGACGATGGTAAGGATAGAATACATATGATCATAATTTCTTCATGCAGGTCAAACCAGTGGTGCTTACGAACAGTTGTATTGAAACTTATAGCTAATATGGACAAAAGTGGTACTGTATTATTAGCAGGCCTTAAACATTATGTGGCACATTATCTTCAAGACAAAAGTGTAGGATACTTGTGATAATGTACTACAATGGCACTACAACAGGCCCTCGGGTGGCCAACATTACAACAATGCAGACAACTTTTAACGTTTAACATTAATGTATAAGGCAATAAACAACCACATCACTATCGTAATACCAATACACACCATCCTCGAGCTCACAAAAAACAACACAATAAGACATCACCTACACTTTCACACATTTTCCTGCAAAACAGAGACTCACAGAGGTAGCTACTTTCCAACTCCAAGGACCACAAAAGAGTGGAACAGCCTGCCAGGTAATCTAGTTAGTGCAGCATCAGCTGATCAGTTCAAAGCTGGGGTGGCCATGTCCTATGGCCTTCCTAGTGCCACACATTAGCCACATTTAGCCCTAGGCGACTATTTTGTACATACCACAACTTCAATTTTTTTTGCGATATTTTGTTTTTGCACCACCATCACTGGTCGCACCTGGGCATTGACCCCGTGGACGTTACAACCCGTGAGGGGTATTGTCCAGTACTGTGTAGATAGACAGATGTTGCTAATCTTTTGTTGGCTGTAATAAAATCACCATGTGGGTTTCATTGCTGTTGCATGTCATTTGATGGTTGAGTGATTGAGATTGTATGAGACATTCTTCTAATTTTCATTGCAGTTCATCAAATCTGTATCCTGGGGCCTCCTGCAGCTGGCAAAAGGACAATTGTAAGAACACTTAAATTTAGTACTGTTTGGTTCAGTGTAATCTCATCCTAGAGACCATATTATTAATGTTATCAAAAAGGAACATCGTGCGTTTAAACCTTACTTTTTAGACTTTATCCTGTCTGATTAGAATTTGCTCATCTGAAACTTTTTGTCTCCTTGCCAGGCCAGAGAGGTGTGCAAGCGACTCCGTGTGGTTCACATCACCCCCGAGGCTCTGGTAGGGGATGACGTGAACCCTGTGGCAAAACAGGCCAGGAACATTGTCAAGAGTGGGGAGGTGAGGATTCTGTCATATGGTCCTTGTTCAAGGAATAGTTGCATCTTAAAATTGTGATTGGAATAATACAACATTTTTTAATATGTCTACATGTAATTTTTTTATTGGATAGAAAAGAAACAGGTCAAGTTACATTATGGCTGTTAAGAAAGAATGTTAGACACTCAAACAAGTAGGATATACAAAATGTATTTTACATTAATAATAATGCTTCCTGGATGCTTTGTAATCAATTATAGTGTTTTGTATGTTTTACCCCCATACAGTCCATCCCTGTGGAGGTCTGGGTCAGTCTGGTGAAGAACAGGATAAAGAGCCACGACTGCATCAAGAAGGTACAGACAAAACATTTATGAAACATTTTCACTTGAAGCAGATATGCAGCAACAGGTTCAACCTTTTGAGCATCTGGTTTATGCTGGTCTGCTCATGATCTGGCTGCTAATCATATCCTAATATGTGTTTTCCAGGGCTGGCTGTTGGAAGGCTTCCCACAGACCAGGGCCCAGGCTCAGGCTATCCAGGCTGAGGGAATCTCACCTAAACACTGTGGTATGTCACAATTGTCTTAAAGTCTTGATCCCTAGTACCTATGTGTACATCCTACAACATGCAGTATTGTTAGTGAAGAATAGATATTGTTAACTAATAGATGTCATTTACACTTTCATTGAAAAAATACAGGATTATAATTTGATTGTACTGACAGTGCAATCAAGTAGATTTAAGTATGTTTTCATTCATTAGAATCTAGCTTCAACATGCCATTGATTTTTTTATATCTGTAGTTGTTTTGGAGGCCCCAGACACTGTGCTGATTGAGCGTGTGGCAGGGAAGCGGGTTGACCCACAGACTGGAGGTGTGTTTAAGTAGGACTGTGTTCTCATCTACAATTCCTTTCAAATAACAAAACTGTTGATAACTCACTTTATGTCATACCTGGGCCACGATAATGTTCAATACTGGTGTTCCGGCGTGTGTCCAGATTGTAAAATCATCATCTAATGTGGTATTGTTACCTTCGCCAAGAAGGTTATGTTTTCAGAGGCGTTCGTGTGTCTGTGTGTGTGTGTGTGTGTGTGTGAGCACGATAACTCAAGAACGCCTGGATGGATTGTCTTGATATTTGGTAGGTGGGTAGGTCTTGATGAGACGTGGAACTGATTAGATTTTGGGCCCCCTAGCAGCTTGTTATGGTACTGCAGCTGAACTTCCGGTTTTGATATCTCGTGATCTAGACATGCTAGGCTGACGAAATTTGGGTAGTAGGTAGCTTTGGTGCTGGGGAACAAGTGACATGAGTTTGGGCCCCCTAGCAGCTTGCTCTGGAACTGCAGGGGCATTAGTTGAAAAATGTTTAAAGGTAGATAATTCAAGAACCGATTGATGGATCGTCGTGATTTTTGGCATGTAGGTAGCTGAAGTGATGCTTGACATAATGATATTACAATTATGCAAATATTAATGTAATTTGCATAATTAATGAGGAAATTCTATAAATCAGCTGCATTCCATGATAGGACTATTCAAGCTTGTGACATATGTAATTCAGAACGGCAGAAATACAGGCAGATATCAATTATGCAAATGAATACTTAATTTGCATAATTAATGAGAAACTGTTATAATTACATATTGGTAATGTCTGGAATTTCATACTTGGGATATTTGAAAGTTATGTGAAGGTGAACATAATTAAACATAACTTATTTAAATAAGGACCTCATTTGCATAATTTATGAGGACATGCTATAATGGCATGCATTGATAAGATAAAACTGTCTTCTGGTGTAGAATATGATCAACAGATATAATTGATGCAATATAGGATCCTATTTGCACAATCAGGGGATTAATCTATAATTTCTTAGTCATAAAGGCTAACATCATTTGGCGAAGGTATGAGATCGTGGAACTCTAGTTCTTCATCATTTCAGATGTGTACCACACAACATTTGATTGGCCGAGTAACTCGGAGATCGAGTCTCGGCTGGTTGTGCCGGAGGGAATCACAGAGGAATCTATGGTGAACAGCCTGGTGGAGTATCACAGGTGAGAGACATCATGGATCTCACTAGGCTATTTGAGCGTAGGGACCCCCTACGCTGTGATTTAGCCCCCTACAATGTCTTTCAACCAGTGTAGGGCTGTTTTTTGGGGGAGAACATTCATAAATATTTTTAAAAAATGAAAATAAAACTCTAAAATGAAGCTATAACAAGGGGAAAACAAAATCTGGCCCCCAGTAAGCAAGAAAAAGTGTCTCAGAGGGTTATGAGTTACAAAAATTTTTTTTGGGGGGGGAGAATACCAGACCCCCTGCTGTGGTCATGTTTTGGGGACAAAATGCGCTTCAGAAAGTTGCCCTTCTGTACCTGACCCATACACTCTGGTGAGAATCCTGAGCATTAGTAGAGCACACTATCATTTTTTGAAGGAATAAAGCAACAAACATAAATTCTCAAATACATTATGTATGATAAGCCTGAATGTGTAAGTTGTTTTCTTACATCTTTAACTTTCTTCCCTTCTCCAGGCATACAGCAGATGTCCTCAGATGTTTTCCCAAAGTCACCAAGAAAATCAATGCAGATCAACCCAAGGCTGACATCCTCGCACTAGGTAAGTCCCTGAAACCTTTTCTTCATAGTTGTTGGGTTTCAGTGATAATATTCTGCATGTTAGATTGTCATTGTGTTTACACATTATTTGTTTGTTTTCTGTGTAGTTTTGACATTCCTGAACAGCACCCCTCGCACGGCCGCCCCACACACCCCCAGGATCGTGCTGCTGGGCCCCACGGGTGCCGGCAAGTCTGTACAGGCCTCCCTCATCGCAAACAAGTACAACATCGTCAACTGTAAGTCAGGACCTTCTTTCATTTCATGGTTGAGATACCTATTAGACAAGTCTATAGTTTATTTCGTAGCAAATTTTAAGTTACAGTCACACTTGTCCCCTTCAGTTTTCTATGAGCAATATTTCTTTAGGTTTGAAAACTGTCAGCACAGATAGGTGGTCTGTAATTGACGTTGCCCCTGCTCTGTTGCAGTGTCCTGTGGTGCCCTGATTAAAGAGGCCATTGCTGACGAGACCAAGATTGGAGAAGCTATCAAGCCGTATGTGGAGCGAGGCATGATGGGTAAGGAACCCTGAGACACATGGAAACAAAAGAAACTAAAGAATTTTCTTAGAGAGAGAAAAGAAACATTATATGTCAATCTAACTATATTTCTTTTTGAAAAGAGATTTCTGTTTCCCTTACAAGCTTTGACTTTTGAATAATATTTATTGTTCAGATGTTTCTAGCTATTCTAGCATATGTACATGTGGCAGGTTGCTTATTTGGGAAAGCTATCTCCTATGTGGGCAGACCTGACTTGATATCATGCTACAGTTAAACTATTAGAACAACAAAAGAAATCAATGGTTCAGAACATCTGTGTAATTTCTCTTTAGTCCCAGACAACCTGGTGATGAAGGTCCTGAGTGATCGGCTGTCCCGACTGGACGCCGTTAGCCGCGGCTGGGTCATGCACGGCTTCCCCAGGACACGGGAACAGGCAGAGAGCCTGAAGGACGCCAACCTCGACCCCAACAGGTACGCAAAATAAAATCCTCTATTTTTTACATTATCTGGTGAACTACATAATGTGTATGATTGCAGTTAGGGATTGCTTTATACATCCTGCGTTTTAGCTAACTGAAATCAATGAAAAACATGTGTTGTTTTACCTCAGGGTGTTTTTCCTGGACATACCGAATGACTCTGTGATGGAGAGACTGGTTCTCAGGAGGACAGATCCTGTGACAGGAGAGAGGTGAGTTGTTCAACAAATTCCCTGAAATATCAAACTGAAAGCACCATCCCTGTCCTTGGTGCTGAATGATTCACACTAACCCTATCATCACTGTCCTTGGTGCTGAAATTTCATCATACGGAAAGCCCTTTACGTAGTTACTCAGTTACTCAAATTACTCAAGTTTCAGTATAATCACTTTATTAGCAAATATCTCAGTACTGTGGCTATCAAAGTCATTCAGTTCATCAGTTTGCCATTTCTTTTTGATAATGACTTTAAATGTGTTGGAAAACTCAGCTGACATGTACGTTGCTCTTCCCTAACCACAGGTATCATTTCCTGTACAATCCCCCGCGGACCAATGAGGTGAAAGCGCGCCTCCATCAGCACCCCAAGGACGAGGAGGAAGCCGTGAAGAAGCGTCTGATTGAGTACCATGCCTACGCGGAGGAGATCGCAGACTTCTACGAGGCGGCCATGAGGATCAACGCTGACCAGGACCCGCACACGGTGTTCGAGTTCATTGAGAGTATGATCGTTAACCCATTGCCTAAGAAGCATGGCGAGGACTAGCACTTACAACTTTCCATCTCACTTAGTCTAGTATATTCAGGGCTCAAAATACTTTTTCTGCACACCTGCAGTGGTGCAGGTAACATTGAAAATTACCTGCACCAAACAATTTTTACTTGCACCACTCAGAATTTATAGGAAGTATGGATCACACTATTGTCCAGAAACCATTACCATTATTTCTTTTATACTCTATAGGCAGTAACAGTCATAAAAATCCACATACACCTACGTGTACGTGTAAACCCTGTACCAGTGTAGGTAACGTGCGAGTATACGTAGACATAAGAAATACCTGAAACGCCCCAATTTTACCTACACAAAGGTGCACATGCAGCCAGTATTTCAAGCTCTGATATTATAACTAAAACTCTTACACCTCAGATTGGATTGGATGGATTTATGGTTGGGCTCTTACCAACAAATTGCTTTTAATTTAATGAACTCTTCCACTCTTGGCAGAAATATGGGGCTTTACTTTATTCAGACCCTCACAAAGCAGTTTGAATTCTATTTTGAGATATAGATATAGGAACAGACTGTAATAAAGTTTGTCTTATTAGAGTCCAATTTGTTTAAGTACGATTTTGGTGATAGAGGTTTAAGATGTAACAAACCAGACTCCTATATGAAGACTACAATGTGTATGACAAGACAGGAAAAGTCCATTTATGTTGTGTAACGTTCTATCAAATATTATGTTATAACTGTGTATGTTTCTGGTATCTAACAATACAGACTGTATAAAGACTACACTGTATATGACAAGAATGGAAAAGTTCAAGTTTATGTATGTTGTATAACACTCTATCAAATGTCATGTCATAAGTGTGTGTATTTCTGGTATGATATTGAAGTTACTTGTATTTGCACATGGAATTCCAGTATTTAGAATTCTTCCAAATTGCCTTACAAAAAAGCACCTAATGGTGTAGAAGGTTGCATTGTAGACACTGGTATGTCCAGAGAGAGAAGCACAGTTTTTGTACATATTGACATCTCTTGGACATCTCTGTGGAATTATATTCTGTCTCTGATAAATTCTATGTCAGATGACATTTTACACATTGACTGCTTTTGACCTTATTCATTGACTTATTATAATTAAACAACTAAATAGGAATAACGCAATATGATAGAACATACGTCTCTAAAACACGGAGGTGATCTGAGCAAGGAGGTTCTTATACAATGTATATAGTTCTAGTGATCTAACTCTTGGTAGGGCCAATTGATATGATCTTTTACTCTCCAAGCAGAGGTAGGGTTTTGGGGTATTTTTAGCGTGTTTTTAGGCTTTTTTATCGGGGTTTCTTTTTTTGCACTGAATTTTTTCCACCCAACCCAACAGCCTGCAGAGGTTGGGTTGGGTGGAAAAAAAATTCAGTGCAAAAAAAGAAACCCCGATAAAAAGCCTAAAAACACGCTAAAAATATCCCCAAACCTTACCTCTGCTTGGAGAGTAATGATCTTTGTGTAGACACATGCAGCTTGTATGCCCCTAGCCAGGACTTTGAGAGGGAGGGTCTTTCTTTCCAAGGTGTGAGGGACCAGCCAGCGCCGTAGGCTAATCTCCAAGCAGATCCCTATCGGTGGCAAAAGACAGTATCCATTAGCCCAGCTAAACTCCTATGGCTAATGGATACTGTCTTTTGCTACCGATAGGGATCTGCTTGGAGATTGCCGTAGGCACTGGAGCAGTTTTTCTACGATGTGACTAATATTCATCAGTTGCACATGTAGGAATAATAATGGAGCAGAAGAGGCCCTGAACTTATTAACATCCTGCTTGTGATCACTATGTACCTACTAGAATAATGAGATTCTATGAAATTTGTAGAAAATATCGAGCATTAGAAAGTCTGTGACTATATTACTAGACTATAACGTTATATAGTTGATCTAAGATAATCAGAAGATGTTTCATTCAGGTGCCCATCATGCACAACACAAAGGCGGTTCGAGCATTTGTCTCAAACTGCCAAAGTGTTCAGGTTCTTGGTCAGTAGCATGATGATCAATGCTCCGGCGATGGCAAAGATGGTTGCCAAGGGCGTGGTGGCCATGCTAGCAACATCGCCGCCTGCTCCGCCGGGCACAACGCTGACTGGTTCCGGCGGCACATTTTGACACTCTCCCAGGTCAGTGTTGCCTTCTTCGTCACCGTCAGATTTACCTTTGCCAGAAAATTGTTTTGCGTTGTTAATATACGATTAAGAAGGTTATAAATGAATGCTGTAACTACTAGCAATTATACTATAGATAATGTACTCGTAAAATTACTACCGCAAATGTAGTGCACTTCAGAACCTTTAACTTTCTCTTGATATATCTATGTCAAGTAAAAAGCTTGTCATGTGCTGTATAAACGCAGAAAAGTGCACTCACCGTCAGAGTCTACTCCTTCAAAGTCGTAGCCCAGTTGAGTTGACGCCTTGAAGACAGATCCGTGCGTGTAGGGCGGGAACAGCGGCACGATGTACTCGTCCCTGTTATGGCCTGGTGGGGCGCCATCTTGCGGGTACTCAGAAACAGCAGGCCTGCGTTGAACCCAGAAAAATCTCGGTCAGTCATATTTTAAACTTGTAACAAGTAGGTTCTATTAAAACCGTAAGTAAAATGTTTAATGCAACTGCATAACATGTCTATGTTTCTATGTAGCGTAGTTCCCTATGTGTATATATAGGATAGGAACGACCTCCGTTGCCCCTAATGGCGCTAGCAAACATGTTATGTAACGCATTATTCATCTGAAGTCCCCTTGGTTGAACTTTCGCCCCACTTCTCAAGTATAAAGTTGACACAAAGTACATATGTGGGCGTGAAAATGGAGGTATTGACCGGACTCTGTACGGTTGATCAGCAGTTTTGGTGCGAGTGAAAAATACCAGACCTCCGTATTACGGTATGCAGAATAAGAATAATATGTACATTGGAAACTTTGAGATGATTTTTTTTCAGATACCTTTTACTATATAGGGGTATAGCGGGGGATAATGTTGACTTGAATTATAGGAATTGGCTTAAAATGCGCACACAAAGGGGGAGACATAAGGGAAACACTTACTTGAACTTTCGAAGCCATTTCTCGAAGATACGGTCAATGGAGGCGTGATGAAGCCAGAAGATGGGGTCGTTAGAGGAGGTGGGCACGTCAGTCATGGTGCCGGTCAGGTAGATGTGTACATGGTTGTGGAGAGTGTGGGCCCCGGGTATCCTTTCTCCATTCGGTCCTGACGGGGGAAAAGTATAAAAGCGCATCGTAAAAGTTGACCGTCGTTGCATTCCTCACAAACTGCAATGCATGAAAAGCCCATTTGCAAATTGCAAAAATATATCGGTCACTTACGGTCTCTATGTCCATTACTAAGGTGTGTTTTCCACACCTCTACTTTGAAAACACTCACCTGTAGCATCTGGGCGATGTTTGCCGGTTGTTGTGTCCGCGTAGCCTTCCACCAGGTTACGAAAGACGCAGTCAGAAGTCTTGTCGAAAGGGTTCCTGTCAAACGTCGCAAAACGTAGTGCAAAATCGACCTCCTCCCTCCGAGGTAGCCAGGCCAGTGATTCTCCCCACTTCTCTGTATCCTGTCTTCCTGGATTTCTTGCCACCTTCCAAGGTGGGTCCCGTCGGTGGTTGGGGTCACACGGTTTTAGTATCCCGTGTTGTTCTTCTGAATCTTTGCAGAGAACTTCCCACCCAGAGAAAACTGAGCCGCTGTCCAGATTTCCGTTGTCGTCGTTGGCTCCCACAAAGTCGTTGGTGCAGATGTCACACTGCTCCGACGCGGTCCAGTCCCAGTACGGTATGGCCCAGTCTGGGTCGCCGTTGACCTCCTGGATGGACCGCTCCATTTCGAGTAGGAAGCCCCGATGCCAGGTCAGGAAGCCAACGGCATCATGCGCCATGTCCAGAACACAGTCACCATCGATTTTGCAAATGTCATTGTCTTCGGGCAAAATGGTGTCTCTTGAAGCGTAGTAGTGCATCCACACGAGGAGGTCATACACAGAAACATCGACAAAGCTCGGGTTGATCCCACCAGAGTTGACCATGGTGTCATAAAACTCTGTGGCCACGACGTAGTCACTCATGACGGTCTTCGCTCTGTTCAGGTAGGTCTGGTACTTCGCCCTTTCTTCAGACGAAAGACCTGTGACATTTTTGCGAACAAGAGTTTTGGTGACATCACAGACAGACCCATAACGCCCCCAGACACACTTGCTGCAGTCATAACCGGAGAAGGGGAATTCGCAGACGCATGATCGGTTGAAGAACAATTTTGGCCACTGGCTTCGGTCGTCTCGGGCATAGTTCGGCTTGTGGTCATAAACTTTCATGGTGCCGTCTGGGATAACCTGGCAGCTGCCCCGTCCAGGCCCGCCGCATGGCAGGGTGAAGCCGTCAGGTACGGGGCAGCACTCCTTCCTTCTCAGGTGCTCCGCCGTGGTACAGACGCGAGGGAACTGCGCCTCGGCAACATGTGCTGCATACGTGGCTACCACCACGTAAAGCACTGCTAATCCTGCTGCCTGCATTTTGACTGGGAATAGCAATCAGCAACCTCTCAAACTGAAACAGCCAAACACTGTGGCACTTTCACTTTCAACAATAGAGACTTTTCAAAACAACTATCCGTCCATGATGGTGCAACAGGCCAATTACTGCGTTAGACGGTCACGTGTGGAGAGCACGTGACCTGGACGCGCCATTGGCCAAAGCCTGACCACGTTTAAAATTAAGTTGTTTTTTTCGCTACGGAATACCAGTATCTAACGATGAATATTGATATTGTTCTGGTGTCTTGGCCTGGGGAGGGGCACCCATGTCATGGACATTACAAACAAAGGAAATCAAAGACTTAATCTTCTCTGCCGACTGCGACAGGTTGTTGTATGGCATACTTCTGTCTCGAGACACAATGGAGACCGTTGAGGTTACCGTACTCTATATTGCACACATTGCAATAGCAACCAGGTGACTCAACAACTTCAATATCTTTTAGCAGTCATACACACTCCGTTTCTATTATTAACATGGCAAAACGATTTTTAATCCGTAGGTAAATCTGACGATGATGAAGAGGGCAACACTAACCTGGGACAGTGTCAAAAGGGGTCAGAGACAGTCTATGGTGACGTTGCTATTGTTGCTGCTGTTGCTTTCATCATAGTGGTGATTATATCATTTGTCTGTTACAAACGTCGAAGTAATCCGCATGATTATTCAGCCAGGCCTAGTAGACTAGCGCTTTTGAAACCGGCGTCTCCCATCAGTTATCAGGCCGTAACAGCATAAGTGGTGAATCATGAAAAAAGTGGTCGGTTCTTAAAATAACTGACCAGTTTTTGGACCGTAACATTATACAGGGGAAAGGACACTAACAGTATTACGCTCACATAATCATCTGGAGAATATGATGAATATTAGTCATATATAATGGTTGCCTCTGTAAGGTTAGATGTTGTTTCCATAGCTCTATAGTGACATGTTCAATGATATATAATGGTATGCTTTGCTTGTGTGTTACTACATGTATACGTAGTATGCAAATTGTACAAGGTTTTAACGTGTTAATGTAGAAAGGTTTGGTTGGTACAATGTTTTATTATAGCATGCTGTAGAAGAGCTTGATACCAGAAACACGATGCACTTGTAAAAAAAACTCAGTATGCACCTCTTGTTGATAAAGACTGCTTTAATACAATAGGTGATCTGAGCAAGGTAGTTCTTATATAGTTCTAGTGATCTAACTCTTGGTGTAGACACATGCAGCTTGCATGCCCGTAGCCAGGATTTTGAGAGGGGGGGGGTCTTTCTTTCCTGTCTCCCTGGATTTCTTGTTACCTTCCAAGGTGGGTCCCGTCGGTGGTTGGGATCACACGGTTTTAGTATCCCGTGTTGTTCTTCTGCGTCTTTGCAGAGAACTTTCCCATCCAGAGAAAACTGATTGATTAGTTACCACACTTTAACTTTTTGCTTCGTTAGATTGATACTAGTACCCCAGGTTTTACAATATTATTTCTGTAACGAAATAATAATATTTCAAGCCCCCGGGCCCCATGCAGACCCTTATACACTGCCATGTGCACTGACTACCCTGCAGGCAAATGGCAGGAATAGGCGCATGCGTATCGCATATGCGTATTGTTTTGGAAGGTCAGAAAACAGCTCTCTATTGTTGAAAGTAAAAGTGCCACAGTATATCTGGCTGCTTCCGTTTGAGAGGTTGCTGATTGCTATTCCAAGTCAAAATGCAGACAGCCGGGTTACTTGTGCTTTACATGGTGGTAGCCACCTTTGTAGCACCTGTTGCCGAGGCGCAGTTCCCTCGCGTCTGTACCACGGCGGAGTACCTGAGAAGGAAGGAGTGCTGCCCCGTACCTGACGGTTACACCCTGCCATGCGGCGGGCCTGGACGGGGCAGCTGCCAGGTTATCCCAGACGGCACCATGAAAGTTTATGACCACAAGCCGAACTATGCCCGAGACGACCGAAGCCAGTGGCCAAAATTGTTCTTCAACCGATCATATGCATGCGCCTGCGAATTCCCCTTCTCTGGTTATGACTGCAGCAAGTGTGTCTGGGGGCGTTATGGGTCTGTCTGTGATGTCACCAAAACTATTGTTCGCAAAAATGTCACAGGTCTTTCGTCTGAAGAAAGGGTGAAGTACCAGACCTACCTGAACAGGGCGAAGACAGTCGTGAGCGACTACGTCGTGGCTACAGAGTTTTATGACACCATGGTCAACTCTGGTGGGATCAACCCGAGCTTTGTCGATGTTTCTGTGTATGATTTCCTTGTGTGGATGCACTACTACGCTTCAAGAGACACGATTTTGCCTGAAGATAATGACATTTGCAAAATCGATGGTGACTGTGTTCTGGACATGGCGCATGATGCCGTTGGCTTCCTCACCTGGCATCGCGGATTCCTACTCGAAATGGAGCGGTCCATCCAGGAGGTCAACAGCGACCCAGACTGGGCCATACCGTACTGGGACTGGACAGCGTCGGAGCAGTGTGACATCTGCACCAACGACTTTGTGGGAGCCAACGACGACAACGGGAATCTGGACAGCGGGTCAGTTTTCTCTGGATGGGAAGTTCTCTGCAAAGACTCAGAAGAACAACACGGGATACTAAAACCGTGTGACCCCAACCACCGACGGGACCCACCTTGGAAACTGGCAAGAAACCCAGGGAGACAGGACACTGTGAAGTGGGGAGAATCACTGGCCAGGCTACCTCGGAGGGAGGAGGTCAATTTTGCACTACGTTTTGCGACGTTTGACAGCAGCCCTTTCGATAAGATTTCTGACTGCGTCTTTCGTAACCTGGTGGAAGGCTATGCGGACACAAAAACCGGCAAACATCGCCCAGATGCTACAGGTGAGTGTTTGCAAAGTGGAGTTGCGTGGAAAACACACCCTACTAATGAATTTTAAAACATAGAGGCCATAACTGACTGTCCAAATGGGCTTTTCAGACATTGCAGGTTGTGAGGAATGCAACGATGGTCATCTTATACGATGCGCTTTTCAAACTTAATTCTATACTTTCCCCTATCAGGACCGAATGGAGAAAAGATACCCGGGGCCCACACTCTCCACAACCATGTACACATCTACCTGACCGGCACCATGACTGACGTGCCCACCTCCTCTAACGACCCCATCTTCTGGCTTCATCACGCCTCCATTGACCGTATCTTCGAAAAATGGCTGCGAAAGTTCAAGTGAGTGTTTCTTTTTATTTGTTGTTCTCCTTCGTGTACGCATCTTAATACGAGTCCTAAAACTTTACGCCCCTTTCAGCCAACTTTATCCTCAGCTATCATGCCATGTACTAAAAAGTATCTAAGTGTAGAATATTTTATGTAGAATATTCCGCATGCGCTAGTTTCAGTAAAACCCAAATACAGTCCATACAGATGCCTGCTACAAACTTCTGTTTTACCTATATTCGCCAACCTGTCATTACCTCCATGATTACCTCCATGAAAAATGGAGGTATTGTTTTTGGCGTGTCTGTCTGTATGTATGTATGTATGTCTGTATGTCTGTGTGTCTGTCTGTCTCAGTGTTTCCGCAACTTTGTGGTCAGCATAACTTCAGAACGCCTTTATGGATTATGATGATATTTGGTATGTTGGTAAGTCTTAGGAAGACAAAGATCAAGGTCAAATATGGGCCTCCTGGTGGATGACCTTGGTACTGCAGCAGAACTTCCGGTTTTTGTATCTTTTGTCCTGAACATGCTATGGTCTTGATGTTTTGGTGACAAATTGCTTTTCCTGTCAGGAATAAGTGGTGTTTGGTCCCCCTAGCAGCTTGTTCTGGAACTGCAGGGCACTTTCTGGCGAAATGTTTAAAAGCCAATAAGTCCAGATAGGAACAACATATTTTCATAATTTTTGGTGTGTAGGTAGCTGAGAGAGAGATGTACATGATTAAATGCAAATTATGCAAATGAGGACTTTATTTGCATAATTAATGAGGAAATTCTATAATTACAGTGTTTTACATTATACTACTTTCATACATGTAATGTATGTAACCTATGGCAGGCAGAACATCAACAGATACTAATTATGCAAATGATGACCTAATTTGCATAATTTATGCAAAAATTCTATGATTTCTTAATGGTGAATGATGGGAATGTCAAACTTGGGACATCTGTAAATTAATCAAAAGTTCACATACATCACGATGCATATATCATGTTAATGCGGAGGTAATTTGCATAATTAAAGAGGAAATTTACATTTACATATCAAGCCCATATTTCATGGAGGTATGAAGTCTCAGAATTTTTGTTGCATGGTATGTACCTTCAGGCAAGCACGAGGATACAAACGAACTAGTTTGTTGTGTAAACACCGAGCCCGGACTTTTAAGCTTTCTAAGAAGCCCCTCACCCTCAGTTGCCTCTCCCTATATCAGTATATGGTATTAATGGTCAAATGCTCGCCTTTAGTATCTTTCATCCTCAAGTTGATCCAGTTATGCAGTAAAGCTTTTAACGCAAGTTATCACAGACAGAGACTTTCCGTTTCCACGCAGACCTGCTGTTTCTGAGTATCCGCAAGATGGCGCTCCACCAGGCCATAACAGGGACGAGTACATCGTGCCGCTGTTCCCGCCCTACACGCACGGGTCTGTCTTCAAGGCGTCAACTCAACTGGGCTACGACTTTGAAGGAGTAGACGCTGACGGTGAGTGCACTTTTCTGCACAATATTCGACAAGGTTTTCACCTGACACACATATACATGTCAAGATAATTTCAGGTATAGGTTTTGGAGACGTAGTCATTTGCATACGTCATAGTATACACCTAATCGCAAAAACATGGCTCAACAACTCCAATATTGCTAGTAGGCACTGCATTTATTCACCTTGTCTGTTCTTAACATAGCAAACGATTTTTTTTCTTTTTAATCTGAAGGTAAATCTGACGGTGATGAAGAAGGCAACACTGACTTGGGAGAGTGTCAAAAGCTGTCCGAGGCAGTCAGCCTCGTTGCTAGCATGGCCACGCCCTTGGCAACCATCGTTGGAGCATTGGTTATCATGCTACTGACCAAATAACTAATTGTGGCAGTTTGGCACAATGCATGGGTCTCCTTGGTACATGCTTGGTACATGAACCTGAGTACATTTTCTGATTATCCTATATCAATTATAGTCTAGCAATAGTCCCATTTTTTAATGCTCGATATTTTCTCCAAATTGCAAAACTAGAATCTCATACACGTAAACAAGCATTATTCTAGTAGGTACATAGTGGAAACGATCAAATAGGTGTAACTATACGTAGTATGCACATTGTGCAAGGTTTTAACGTGTTCATAGAAAAGTTTGTTTGGTACTGTAATGTTTTACCATAGCATGCTATAGAAGTGCTTGATGTTCAAATACTGTGCACTGTCTATAAAAAATACACATCTGTTGTTTATAAAGACTGCTTTAATACATATGTAACATGTATACAGTAGAACATATGTATGTACATCATCGCATAAATAGGTACGGCTTCAGCACTGGAGATAAGAATGACAACATAACAACATAAGAACCATCATATGATAACAGGACGTCAGCTCCTTTCCAACATTACATTGTTTTGAACACAATGAGAAGTTGACAAATAAATAATTTGCTACTATCGTACATACAATGTTGATGTTGGCAGGGCTACCTTAACAAAACCAAATAAATTTTTGGCAGCTAAACTTAACAATATGGAGATGCTTTTTATTGGGAACAATTTACTACTGTAACAATGTAAGTGCAAAAAGCAGATAAAGGCTAGAATGGTGAAGACATTATGACTATAAAATGCGGAGAACTTGCATACTTTTACTACAGTTAAATTGTATCAGATATGTTTATAGTCATCTGCTTTCTGCTACAATGGTTGATATTTTGCTGTACATTTCCACAACTTTACCCAGTCATAAACTCTATTAAATATAGAATGTTCCAACCGTTACCTTACTTTTCGTATTGATACTGTTCCAGTGTCTTCCTTCAAAACTTAACACAAATGTGTCAACAACGTTTTTGCCGTAGCTTGCCTTTGAAAGTATTTACTGACCTTATTGCTGAATTGAGACAAGACAACAAGTCCTTTCTCACTCTTTCTCTCTATATGGCATTACACTTTCCTAGTAACCATCATTACATAAAGGTTTATGTCCTATTAGGGAGTTTTCTGAGGTATGTCTTCTGTGTAAAACATTTTACTGCATATTTCATCACAGACTTTGATGTTATGAAAGACCCCATGAGCGTCAAAATGGGTACATGTACATGTATGTACAACGTGACAACTTTTGTGACATCCACGTTTTCTTCACCCATCAGTCAGTTGACAAACACATTCCACGTTATGTACATTTTCTTCCTCATACAAGAAATATTTTCTTAGAGACAGAAATCTTCATTTTGAAGCACTGCTTGGCACCGATATATGTGATTTGGTGCTTGTCAGTTTAAGGTGGTGGTTTACATGTACACTGAAGGGCTGGGTTTTGAAGTTTGGAAAACAGTTACTGCATTTTTCCAACTTCCAATACAGTAGCCTCAAAAAATCTGCCATGTACTCAAGTTGTTGATACGTCAGTACTTTTCTTTAAAATCTTACAAAATGCAGCTTTTTCTGCAAAGTCTTTCCACACCAATGGCTTACAGAAGTTTCCTACCAGTATAAACACTAAGAGTTGTTATGGTGTACAGTATGATACAACAGCACATTGCTGTGTGACGTGTCAGGAAGGTTCTGTGGTGGCTGGGGGGAGGGGAGGGGGTGAGAAGTGAAGCTGATGTTCGGGTTCAACCTTAGCGTGCTGAGGGGGTCTGATACGTAACCTGAAAATCAAACAAACAAGAATCAGCTCAAGGCAATATTTTAAGAGTCCTAATGTATAATATGCATTAAGTTTGTAAATTGCAGTGCACAAAATTCGGAATTGAACTACATGATATCATGTAGTAAAAAAAAGTGTGGATGAAGTTTTTTACCATTTTTGTTGGGACTGGGAAAGGTGGGTAGAACTTTCCTGATATCCTCCATGGTCAGTCCTTGTGGTTTGCTGCAGGGGATGAGGTGAAATGATAATAAAACGGTTTTGTCTTGAGGAAGACATTAACTTCACATTATGATACTTTCAATGGTATAGCTAGCCTTATAGAATGCATAGTACATAGTGTGTAAAAGCTAGGGAAGGTATCATTTGTATCAAATTCATCTCAAGCAAGGTAAGAAATAATGGATATTTTATAGATAAAATTGCAGATAAAAACTGCAGATAAAAACTGTGGATGACGATTGTACATAAAAAACTGTAACAGTTTTAGTCTCTTGCTTGCTAAGCTACCATCAGTATGAAAGTCGTCTGAAGTAAGGAGCTGAAATTGTGTCCTACCCGATCCCAGCCCCGGCGGACTCCCACTGTTTCCTCAGGGCATTAACATGACCGGGCGTCGGCACTGTCCCGTTTTCCTCGGACGTGGCGGGGATGGGCGCCCCGCTGGAAAATGTCACCGTCGTACCACTGATGGCTGCTGTCGCACTCTTTGGAAAACAAAAATGAAAAAATATTGAAGCAAAACAGCAGTACAGTTTGCGAGGATGTCTTCATTCACATTACAGCTTTTTTATTGAAATTACTCCAAGTATACAAAATAAATATTGGCAAATTAAAAAGACTTAAAGTTTGCAATTCTTAACTAATACAAACAACATTTTGTTAACCTTTATCCTGCTGCAAAAAGGAATGCAAATTCCGTCACATAGACAAATCTTCTTGTAACTTGAAAGAGTATTTCATTTTAAAACTTACCTCTACTGACTCCTTACACTCCTGCAACTTCTTCACAATCTGTTTGAACTCTGGCCGCTCCTGAGGATGGAGGGAGCAATAAGCAAGACTTAGTGTCATGAAAACTGACTCACACACGAGACTTATAAGAATTATAAGGCTACGTAAGTAAAGGTTAGATATCCAGGTAATAATACATGCAAAAAAAAAACAATTACTCAAGCAACTGGAAATGATTTTGGAAATCATAAGGCTACATGTACATCAGACGTTTCAGAATCCGTGTGGTACCTCTGGTGTGGCGTGCCAGCCTATCTGTAGGAGGTAGGTGATCTGTTTAGGGAAGGTGATAGCGATGGGAGGGCGGGTGTTCCTGTACGCCATGTCTGCTGCTGCGGCAGCTGGGGTGGGGAAAGGGAATATTCATTTGGACAATTTGTCTTGTTCTTTGGACCAAGTTTATATGTACATCTTATATTCACTTTACTGTATTCTGTACTAAGTACTGTGTCATATGTTGACATATATTTTAAAGTCAATGATTTTCATGATATTAATTAGAATATTCCTAAATATCAAGGACATATATCCTTCTAACAAAACCTTTTTCAATTTAAGCTGAAATTCTATACAAAAAAACAACATTTCCGTAATGTGATTTCTTAATCTATTGATATACTAAGCAGCCTTCCTTACAAGAGTATGCCAAAAACATGCCATTCATTATAATCACTGAGACCAGACTGTTGGCTACCTTATCACATAGGCTTCAAAATCTATATGTATGTGGGTATACTGCGTCATGCAACAGTACAAAGTACAAATATACTTTAAATTCTGATTAACTAGGCCCATGACATACCTGGCTTGAGGTGTGCGAAAGGCAGCTCTCCTGCTAAGAGTTCCCACAAGACTAAGGAGTAGCTGAAGACGTCTGCTTTGATACTGTACTTGGTGCACTGGGTAAACACTTCAGGTGCCATCCATCTTAGGTTCTACAGGAAGATATACAATGTCATGTCATTACATTTGCCATAGATTATATCTCCTGGTGACATTATAAAAATATACATTGTGATTTTTTCTAGCATAGCAAAGCAAAATCCAGATGGTACCCAGGCTACAATCTAGCTGTATTCAGTTAAAATTCTACAAACTGTACATCAATTGATAGCGACTTTTTAAAAGGGCATGTTGCGACTGTACTATTGATTGCTGTGAGTTATTACATTGTTCAAGAATTTAAATTGTCTGGTTGACTACCTTTCAATGAATATTACATGCTAGTACTGCACTGTACAATATATACATGTACATGCAATACTATATACTATAAGCATCACTCATATTATTTCCCATAAGTACTGAAAAATATACTTCTTCATAGAGACACAGTGCGAATGAAATGTTCCTTACCCCTGGTTGTTTTGTCATGTTTTCATCGTCCTGAGACTTCAGAAATCTTGACTCTGAGAAAACAAACAGTAATACATGAGGTCTAAATGTACCAGGATAGTTAATTATCAATCTATGGATCATTTTCACATCAAAACAATGTTACTATCATGGTAAGGTAAAGCTGCAAGGAATCATGGTTTGATAAGAGTGGAACTTACCACCAAAGTCTGCAACAACTGAATGTCCTGATTCATGCAACAATATATTGTGGCTGTGGAGTAAAAAATAATACACATTATCAATGTTAGCAAGCCTAGCAGACCATAACATGACAGATATTATCCTGTACACTGCACAGTATACCAAAGAGGAATACAATATGACACAACAAGATAACACAGTAAAATCACTGTCAATTAAATACGCATATTGTGATAAACATAAGGATCATAAAACTTTGTGCTTGACTGCAACATTTCTATTATGTTTAATACGCTCTCAGAGACTTTATTCCAAATGTTAAGATGTTTTCATGCTCTCACCTGTTTAGATCTCTATGTATGATCGGCTGCTTCAAGTTGTGAAGATACTCCATTCCTTTGGCTACATCTAACGCTACTGTAATCTTGGACTGGAGGTCGATCACCCTGCAGATATAAAATATATCTTTATGATAACAATAAAACCATCTCACACAACACACCTGTAAGGTACTGTTTGGCTTTACAATTTTGTTTATGAATAAGACAGCTATTGTCGACAGTATATCTTCAGTACAGTGTATGTGAGATGTACATGTAGTCCTCTAGCCTGAAATATTATCCTGTACCTACATGTACCTAACATATACTGATACTGAGAGCAGTGTATCTAACAGTATCTAACCATAAAGGGTTATGGCCTGACATGTGTTGTGATTTGATGCAAAATCAATGATCAGGGCCAAATATAAAATCAGCTTCATACTTATAAAGCTTATGTTTTTCCTTGATGTTCTAACTACAGGTCTTGTGAATTCAAATTTGTTCCATGCATTATCAGGTAAAAATCTGTTACACTTCAACGACATAGGATCATGGTTGTACTACCTAGGGTCCCTGTCCTGGTAGCTGAAAGGCAAGCAGGCAAGCAGGGAAGTTATTGCATTCCAGGAAACATGCAAACTGATTTCCAAATATGGTCTGATTCCCAAATATGGACTACTACAATTTGATCGCAATATGCAATGTACCCTTCAGTATGACATGTAGTATTGTACATTTCTCTTTATCGGTTTTGATTCCATGTCAAAAGAAATTGGTAGGACAACATAAATGAAAATTATGCAAGGATCTTTGAAGTGAAACTAATCAAAATAACAGTTAGTTATCAAAGTTAAATATACACAGGAGATATTGAACCAGAAACAAAATTGAAGTGTTTTGTCAAATGTATCATTTCCAACTGATTCACTTCATACAACCGATTCACACAATACATAATTATACTCTGGCTTTCCACACTCCAATGTGGTACATGATTCAGTGATAGTGTACATCTACAGTCCTGATGTTTCTGTTCTAGCAAGGGAAAGTTGTATGTAGATGAAATGTATACCTTTGACCCTGTTTCCTACCTTTTCTGCTCATGAAGCAGGCTGAACAATGAACCTCCTGAGACATACTCTGTTACTATGGCAAATTGCTGCAAACACAAAGTGCACATTGTCAATATCAAATACTAATACTAGTACAATGTACTAGGATTCAATCACAACTGTACAGTAACTGTCACACTCTGTGACATTAGAAATTGTGGTACTGATGAATTTTCATTTTCACAAGTGCATTTAATGGATGAGAAAGTATAAACTAAGCCAAAAGGAAAATTAGTTAATGATGCTGCCATCCTTCAATACTCATTACATTATGCATTATTTTACACACAATATGATACTATATTTGAATGCTGCTGGCCAATTGACGACTGTTTTCAAGCTGTGAGAGTGACTTACGCTTGGGTCTTCGAGACAGGCCCCCACAAACTTGATGACATAGTCGCTGTTGAGTTTACACAGGATGGAAACTTCCCTGCAGAACATGTCTACATCTGACTTGGCACAGAACGCATTTGCACGATATCTGGGGAAAATCATAAGAAAAATGTCAAACAAATACACCCTTTAGAGAATGGCTCCTAGCAAAACCACTAACTAATATGTGACAAAGTATATACGTAAGTCAGAACACACCCAATACACCATGTAACAAGTACATGCATATATTGTACAACAGTTCTCGATTGACATTCATACCTTTTTACAGCAACTGTTGTCCCCTTGCACTTCCCTTTGTAAACCTTCCCAAAAGACCCTATGGAAGTACATTTCATGAGAAAAATAGAATTATAATATAGAACTATAAACTGACATGAAGTACTTTTTGAATTAATTGAATGACATTTATTTATGATAGAAAAAAAGATCACCTCTATAGCATTACATAACTTTGTTTGGTGTAAGTAAAAATTTGCCAGCTTAAGAGAAAATACAAGGAGTCAACTGACCACTGCCTATTGTTTCCTGAAACTCTATGTCCCCTATTTGAAGATGGAACTTCTGAGGTAAGGTTGACCTGAGATGAAGTACATCGATTTTCTCTGGAAAAAAGAACCATTAAACATTAATGTGAGTTACACTAAGCAATTTTTTGACAATGTAGTTGTGTATTACATTTAACAGTAATAACACTATGCAACTTTTATGGAAAATATTTTCAACATCTACTAAACAATGCAAAAATATTTTTCATGAAGTGCATTAAGAGTATATAATGAGCAGAGAAACACATTCTTGATCAGACTTTCCAATTCTTTTTTTTCTACAATAATTAAGAGAAAAAGGAGACAAGCCTTACCTTTTGTAAGACTTCGTAATTTTCCTAGAGGTGACGGCACAGAGACATAGGACCCGTCTGTGGAACAAACACAACGTCAACTCAAGGTCAATAAGGACAACATGTTTCAGATGGAAGATTAGGAAAATCTTTAGACCGCAATAGACATGTATTGAACATTATTGTTACTGCTAATGTTTTCTTAAATCTAGTGGGTAAAAGGTTCAAACAAATGGAAAAGTCAGTGTCACATTTGTTTTTAACATTATTTTCAAATCCTAGATTCTAAATCCTTCATTTAAAGATTTAACAGGAATAAATTAGCATAAAATTAACTTCTATGTACATGCACATCTTCCTACTGTATAGAAACCTGTAACGACAAGAGAAATAAGATTCTTTATTTGACTTCATATTTCACAATTGATGTTTGTTTTTTTCACAGTGCCTGTATTGTCTGCCTCATGTGTGCATATTCATGTTTTCCCACACATGCTTACTGCTGACACGTAGCACCTTGATTGGTCTGGAGAGGCAACAACAATGCAGTCACCGTTTCAAGCCAACTGTTAATCTTTCTTATAGTAGCAACATCCCTTACAGAGATCTTGAGACATGAAAACATGAACCAGTATTGTGGCCCAAGAGAAATTTTGTGAAAGGTAGCGCCTTGCTTTATTTCAGAGCTGCGTAGACATCTACAGCAGAAAGGCCTCTTGTCTGCTGGTAAGTTCCCTCCATTGTGTCTCTACATCAACATACATGTACCATGTTTACCTTGCAGTTCACAAACCTTATTAAGGATTTGTAATATGAGATTTCAGTAAGGATTTTGGAAAAGACTGGTGGTAGCATTTTTTTTCTGGAAGCTTTCCTTTCTGAAGCTATGTCAGATATATACTTTCACACAGCCATGTTGGTAATTACTTTATTTGTTATCTGAAAAGTACAACATATTGCAGCTTTTAAAGGTGTTAATCACATAAAGATGCAACTAGGACATAACAGCAACAAAAAATCTCTATTTATGATTTGTAAATTCAACAAGCAAGTTGTAATAAACACTTTTTCCCGGATAAATTATGATGATCCAAGATGGACTTTCTCACAGTCTGCAACAAACTCACAGCACATATTTTTTCTAGTTACGGCGCCAAGATGCCTACAAAAGTGCGCCTGCTGACACTACTGCTGTTCATTCCCTGGGTCTATGGCACTGACCTAGACTCCTACCCACGCCCTAACTCATCCTACGTGGCTGTTCCAACCAACATCCCCACTAAGACCCAGGTCCTGGAACTCTCCGAACACAACATCGACACTCTCACCACTGGTGAGTTCTATGGATAATCCTAGTATTTGCCCTCTACACTACTCTGTCTTTTACTAAATTAAATACAGGCCTGGTTATGTGTTTCCTATATATATATAACTTTTAGTAGCCAATCACCATATATTTATATCAGGGCTCTAGCCAGCTCAAAATATTTTCTGTCAGTCCAGGTTTATGATTGGACCTTGGGGAGTTCCAGGGGCAAATTTTGGATTTTCAAGCCTTTAAAAATTAAATTTCCCACATTTTGAGAGGCAAATCATGGGGTAGAGTGGTTGTTGGTAGTCAATTCAAGTTGGATGTTTTTATATTTTTATCCAAGATTTTTGCCAATTTTGTTGGCGGATTAGTTTGGAAATTTGACGGTCACAAAGTTCCTGCAATTGACGGGAAAACGGATGCTGGCTAGACCATAGCTATGTAACAGTACAATACCATATTTGGTAGTCATGGTCGGCGCATACTAGTGCATGACTTCAAAGGGTACACCAGGGAGGATCATGGGAGATTGTAAAATTTCCAAATCATTGCAAACACATAGAAAATAAAATGAGATAAATGGGGCAGTGACAAAGGTGAAAATTAAAAAAAAAATGTATAATGTTATTTCTTTTTTTAGGGCTAAAAAAATGAAGTACATAATCAAAAAAAAAAAAAAACTGTTCTAAACAAGTCGAATCATTCCTAAAATTTGTTTTGTCTAGGAGGTTTCTCCACCCTGAAGGAACTACTGAAACTGGTGATGACGAGGAACATCATCTCGACTATAGAGAAGGACGCCTTCAGGGGACTGGACAAGCTACAGGTGCTGGACCTCTCCTACAACAGGCTCACCTCCATCCAGGTCCACTACTTCAACAACATGCCTCTTCTCAAGATCCTTAACCTCAAGGTAACTTGCCCAGAAGAAATTTCATAAGAAATCAACAACAGAATTCTGTTTCTTGTAGTACGTTTACTAAATAAGTGAAATTTCTTAGCATATGATTCAATAAAAACAGTTGTTTACTTCAGTTCTAAAGCTAACGAATTTGAATAGTAAGTTGGTTCAGTTTGATAATATGCATTGTCTGCTCTGTGAATGCAAAGCACATAGAGAATATGCATATTAATAGTCTTGGTCCAATGTCCAACTGATATCACCTGGATATGCTATTAAAAAATTTCTAAATGCCTTCTACTATTTGTAATGGTTCACATTCACAATAGTAGTAGTGTGTACGTGATATATATTTTTTTCATATAACCTTGAAAGTTGAAAGTAATTTTAGTATTGACCAAAGCACATTTCCCCACAGGCCAATACCATCAAGACCATCACCCCTGGCTCCCTCGCGCCCCTACAGCAGCTACAAAACCTCATCCTCTGGGGCAACAAGCTGACAGATGTACCCTGGGAAGAGCTGCGTGGCCTCCCCGATTTGAAAACCGTCGACCTGAACAGCAACAACCTCCAGACGGTGCCCGAGGGGATCCACACCGGCTGGACCTCACTCAAGGAGCTGTACTACCACGACAACCCCTTCCACTGCGACTGCCGCCTCCGCTGGCTCAAGAAGTACCTCCAAACCAGCCTGATCAGCATGCTGGTCTACCGCTGCACTACACCCAAGCGTCTCCAGGGGGTGCAGCTGGCCTTTGTGCCTGCAGCCAGCCTGGTCTGCACCAAACCAAGCATCGCACACTGGGAAAAGCTGGTGTCTGTGAAGGCGGGGGAGAGAGCTACGCTGGTCTGTCAGGCTGACGGCGACCCTGAACCAGAGATCGCTTGGATGACTCCGGGCGGGACCGCGATCAAGGAAGGCGAGAGCGCTGGCAAGATGGAGGTGGCACGCCACGGAACCCTGACGATTACAAAGGCTGCACAGGACGACGGAGGGGCGTACACCTGCACCGCAAGCAACGCTGGAGGTCAGGACACCAAGGTCACCAAGGTCAACATCGTCGGGGAAGATGCCAGGATGTCTGCTGCCAATGCCACTGCCACTGCAGGGGGCTACCTGTGGGACAGCCCGGAGTTTGGGGTGTCCATGGGCATCGTCGCCATCCTGGCCCTGACCCTGGCTCTGATCGGTGTCGCTGTGTTCCTCCTCTTGAAGAGCAAGTGTCAGAAGGTCAAGCCGGCAGCTGAGGACAACCCCGGGACAGAGAAGCCAACGGAAGACAAGCCGGGCCAGGAGAAGGCACCCGAGAAGCCGGCTCCACCCAAGGACGCCGCCGTCAAGATGTCTGATGTGGAGAAGGGCCAGGTGGAGAAGGAAACCCCTGAGAAGGAGACTACCAAGAAGGAAGAAACTACCAAGGAGGAAGAAGGAGACAAGCCTGCCCCTCTGCAAATCAGCGACATGGGCAACGTGTGAAACACAAGAAACCAAAAATGCAAGGTTTTGGTGATCTGTTTTGGTCAGAAAATATTAATTCTTTCATTCTCTCAATCATTTCTTTCTCTGTAATACAGTAAATTTCATCCAAAGAATTGTTGTATTTTTCCATTTCCACAAAATTTCCTTGTAATCAACTATCTAGAATTACTGCACTGTACCTACCACTTCCACCTTGTGAATAGTCCCCACATGCCGACTCATCCTGTGGTCTTTTGTGGTGTTTCAGTAATGTCACTATAGCATCATGACCTGTGTAAAACAAAAACAAATTAATTCTCTTTCAGGATGTTATGATAGAGATATTTGGTTTTCTATTGGTGAAGAACTTTTCTAACTGAATTGCACACATTTGTACTTGTAAAGCTTTGAAAGTGTTACAGCAAAATATTTTGTATGAACCTTCCATGTGATAGACATTGGAAGCTTGAAATTAAGATGTATTGAGCAAGTCTTAGAATCAATATGTACAATCCAGAACTATTGATGCACATGTAATACACACTTTTCCTTTACTTGTAATGTCAGCATTTGCGCATTTACATGTGCCTTAGTAGTAATCATTGCAAAAGCAATATTCACCTGTACAGGGTAGTAGCCTTAATTATATTGCCATTGATTACTAAAGCATTATATTTTACACCTGAATATCAAGTAAATCATATTTCTTGCCTAATGCAATTCCATGATTAGTCAAAGGGCTACATATGTGCAAAGGAAGATGACAAAATCTGGAAGCAAAAGCTTAGGATGACTATTAATGAAATGATAGACAAAATTCTTGCCTCTTTCGTAAGCCCACATCAGGCAGGTCTGGTTCTGTTGGTCTTTCTCCTCTCCTTCCACTGATGGCTCCTGTTGCCTAGCGACCAGGTTCATGTCTGCGTTGTTGTCCAGGAGAAACTGGACCAGTCGTATGTGGCCGTGGTAACAGGCACTGTGGAGGGCTGGAGGTGGGGAGGGGGGCAAGGTCAGGTGGGGAGGGGGGCAAGGTCATCAGATACAGGCAGCAGCAGTCTACTACATGAAGATGTGATGTAAAACCACTACCAGTCTATCTACACGTATCGTAAATCCATAATGTTAGTACACACACATGTACTTACTTATGGTATGTGTCGCACAGACATTAATGTGACAACTTGACACTGCCAAAACTGTATGTTACACCTGAATTTGAACAGAATGCACTTGACAAAATGTTCAGAGTATGGCTGTTTTTGTGGTTATTTCTTACATGTTGTGCACTAACCATATAACAAGGACAAATTTCCTTTGTCAACTGCCAAAATACACAAAGGATGTATGCAACAAGAATGTACATACATGTACTTGATTTCAGGAACAGAAGCTCAAAAAAAGAGGAAAGTTTGGAATTTTGCAGAATGTTTAGAACTCTGTAAAAAGAGTACTTGTAGTTTATAAGGCTAGTATTACCTGTGTGTCCGTCCTGTCCCTGGTGGTTCACACTGACCCCTTCCTGTGCTAACAAGAACTTCACCAGCTCCAGACTTCTCCCATTGGTACATGCACTATAGGGGAAAACCAATGACATGAATTGGACAATCACCATATGAAAAGCCCTACAACTTCATCCAACTTATCCTGCTCTAACACACGGAAAAGATCAGTCATAAATAGTGAGCAGAATTCATATATATGAAGCAATTATGCTACAATTCACACATAAAACAGAGACAAAACAAAGGACCAACATGTGTTCAGTATTCCTGACCTGTGAAGAGGAGTTTCACTGAAGATGTTCTCCTTACTGAGACTGTCTCTTCCCGTGTGTTCTACAAGCTTCTTCACAGCCTCCACCTTTCCACCATAGCAGGCACTAAAGGTACAACAGAAAAACACATGTATGATATTTGGTATGATATTCACCAGCATTTCATTTGTGCCTTTTATGCCACAAAAGATGACATTCATCATAAATCATCTGTGAAATGCACTTTATTGAAGCATCCCACGCATATAGATTTAACAATATAAAAGAATAGGAATTCACCATTTTTAGGTAAATTACAGTGAAAACTAGTTAGACTGACTCTATTATATTCTCAAGATATTCAGAAGCTTATTTCTAGAGAGATACTCACTCTTTTACAGCCTGTCTTATCTAAGAAGTAGTTAAAGGATGAAAATCACAACAGCACTACAGTATTTCTAGAAAACAAAGCATGACAGCTCACAGATGCAGGGGTGTGTCTCCGTAGATGTTGGATATGTGAGGTTCCACCCCCCTGTCAGGCTGGAGTAGGTAGTTCAGGATAGGGAGGTGGCCGTGTCTGCAGCAGAAGTGCAGGGGGGTGTGCTCCTCATTGTCTCGTACATTCACTGTGGAGAAAAAAAATACAAAACATCCTTTTGTAAACAGTTTCATCCAGTTGGTAAATCGAGATATATTGTGTACTGGTTTCTTAGACACACAACCAGATGAATTTCATTTGCTATCGTTTCATTGTGACATACAATTGTAATGGCAAGCATGCGGTTCCAATCATAACTAGATTCTACTACAGAGACTTAGTTATTTTGGGACCACACATTTCCCACAATGTGGCAGGAAGTAGAATTTATCAAGCCCTGAGGAAGATTGCTAAATTTTCCCAAAAAGGTTCCCAAAACATCAATGATTATCAATATGTACATGTAACTTTGTAGGAAAGTACTGGTAATATATTTCTGTAACATGCAAAAGATGTCAATACTTTTTGAGCTACTACATCATATCTCACCATCTGCTTTGTTTTCTTCCTTGCCATCTACCAGTAGCTGCACATGTTTCAGGTGGCCCTTGGCACAAGCCAGGTGCAGGGGCCGGTCACCTACTTCACCTGTTGAGTTGATGTCTGCACCATGTCTTATCAATGTCTCTGCAATCTAAAGAAAAAAAAGTGACATTAAGCATACACATATAGTAATCTACCATATTTGACAATGCAAGATCTATATCTCTCCTGAAAATAGAGCTTTTCCAACATTGAATTACAACATTTCCATGGAAATTTTGTAGCCTGAAATCCAGCTGTGCAATTAGTGCCCCCTGGCAGCTAAAAGAGGTACTGCAACCTTGTGGTGAATCCCACCTTTTCGTGTCCAAAGTAGCAGGCGAGATGAAGAGGAGAGAACTTGACGACGTCCTGTGCGTTGACTGATGCTCCCCGCTCCAGGAGAAGGTCCACTACCTCCTCGTTCCCACACATACAGGCGATGTGGATGGGATGGACTCCCCCGAACCCTGACAGACAGATATCTGCCTTGTGGTCCAGTAGCAACTTCATCAATTCTATATCACCCTGAAAGAATTACAAACAATAATTACCTTCGCCAAGAAGGTTATGTTTTCAGAGGCGTTCGTGTATGTGTGTGTGTGTGTGTGTGTCTGTCTGTCTGTCTGTCTGTCTGTCAACACGATAACTTGAGAAGGCCTTGATGGATTGTCTTGATACTTGGTAGGTGGGTAGGTCTTGATGAGACCTCAAAATGATTAGATTTTGGACCCCCTAGCGGCTTGTTATGGTACTGCAGCTGAACTTCCGGTTTTGATATCTCATGATCTAGACATGTTATGGTGATGAAATTTGGGTGGTAGGTAGCTCTTGTGCTGGGGAAGAAGTGACGTGAGTTTGGGCCCCCTAGTGGCTTGCTCTGGAACTGCAGGGATATATTCTTGAAAATATTCAAAAGAGGATAACTCAATAACCGGTTGACGGATCGTCGTGATTTTTGGTATGTAGGTAGCTTACGTGATGCTTAATATAATTATGTGACAATTATGCAAATATGGATGTAATTTGCATAATTTATGGGGAAATTCTATAAATCAGCTGCATTCCATAATAAGACAATTGAAGCTTGTGACATTGGTAATTGACAACGAGAGAAACACATGCAGATATTGATTATGTTAATAATGACTTAATTTGCATAATTAATGAGAAAATTTTATAATTATGTAATGATAACTGCCTGTAATTTCATACTTATGGTATTTGAAAGTTAAGTTGAGGTGAACATCATTAAACATAATTTATTCAAATCAGGACCTCATTTGCATAATTTATTAGAAAATACTAGAATGCCTTGTTTGTTTATGTAAGACTGTCTTTTGGTTGGGATTATGATAAAATGATATAATTCATGAAAATTAGGTTCCTATTTCTTAAATCAGGGGGGAATAATCTAATCTATAATTTGTCAGTCATTTGGCGAAGGTATGAGATCGGGGAACTCTAGTTAAATTACTGTGGAAGACCAGACCATATATATGCATGTATTGTAAAATACTAGTAAAATCATAAACTTCTGGTCTCAATTTCTGGGTTTCTATGACAATTTGTTGATCATGTGACTTCATTTCTGAGAAGAGACTGAATTCTAAAGTTCTGACAATTCCTTCTTATAAGTGCACAAGACATTTGTACATAAATGATATGTAGCAAACAGATGGTTTGAAACAAAACAAAATTTCTGATTTTAGCTTTAGGGAATGGCAACACTACAATCACAATAATAAAATGTACCTAGCCTGGATGCAAGCCTTGTTAGTTTTTGTCTGACAGTGGGACCAAACTAAAGCTAACACCAAAGCTAACCTGTACCCACCCTATATGTTGCCAGATGTAGTGCAGAGAAGCCATTCTTGCTGAGCTGCCCAGGTTCTACTCCCTCAGACAATAACCACTCCACGTGAGCTCTCTCTCCTGCGGGGATGACACTCAGGGGCAGCAGGGTCAGTCCGTTCGGGGGCGGCGGCGCGGGACCATTCTCTGTCTCCTTCTCAAGGAGTTCCACATCTTGGGAGACCAGCTCCTTTATTTTCTCAAGGTCACCTCGACTGGAAGGTCACAATGTGGGAAAGGGTCAACATTAACCTTTAAAATCTACCAGTGAAACAGCTTGATTTAGACATGCAGGGTAGCAGTTATACTTATAGGTTGAAATAGCAAGTTTGAGAACCTTCTGTGCACAGGCTATTAATCAACTGTCCTGTGTGGTGTGATATACTGTTGATATTTACACTGACAGCAACACAAAACATGCATATAGTTCTTGGATCAATTATGCATGAGCTTTACAAAGTTGCCATAATGATTCCACCTTAAAGCAAGGAAAGGATATATAGGTTGGCATTTCAGACCCAATACATGGACAAGCTACTGCATTCTCACGGACTGAAGGTTTTTGCAGTGAAAATTGAGGATATTTCACCTGCATGCTGCCTGGATTTCTGTTAGCTCCACCCCTTCCTTCACCCGAAGGTCCTCACTTAGACGGGACCTGAGCACCGAGTAACTCTCACTGATCTTTTTCTTCCATTCCTCTGCCAAAAAAAAGGATAGAAATATTAGTTTATTATCTCTTGAGCTCTACTGACACTTTAGTGCATGAATTTGTTTTTCAAAATTAAATTCTGTATCAAAATCATAGCAGATACATGTACCTGCAAGAATTACATACATACTATTACTAAGTACATCGTATTTACTGTATATTATCATAGTCAAGGAAACCAGAATATAACTGATACTTTAAGATACTCATATTAGTGTAGACTGCAACCTTACAATGCCAATACTATACTATACTAAGCTATCTTTGGCAAAGGTATAGTTGGTATATCTAAATATAATTGAGATGACTACTAATAGTATATACAGCAGCCATGAGTAAAAGTAAAGCATGGTCGGTCTGGGTTATGTGTACAGGGACGTCTATATGTGTGGCTGGTGCTATGGTTGGCATCCTCTGACATTTTACCTACGTTTGGTCATATTTCAAACATGTGCCATGCAGGAATGGTCAGGCTAAACCATCACAGTGATTCACTGAAATATATTTCAAAAATCTTTAAAAACTATACTTGGACTTTAGTCTGAAACCCCCTAAAATTAAAGCAATGTCAAGTGAAGAGATTTGTAGAGTGTTGTAAAAATAAGATGACGAAGGGAATTCATGCATCATTTGAGTATTACACATCCAATTCTGTTGTTTTGTGCCAATTGTAAATATTTTCCTTCCTTGCTACTAGTAATCTAGTACTCTACTACTACCATCAGATGAAAATGGAAACATCTATCTACTGTAAGGGAATGAAAAGCTGGACTATGTTCCAATAGTAATATATCTTCTTAGGTGCTAAAAGGCAAGAAACCTAAATCCAGGTTTACAGACCTGCACATGAATGTTTGGGGCGTGACTTGTACTGTCCCATCCAGTTCCCTAAATCCCTGCTCCAGGGTTAGTGATGGTAATGAGGAGTACTGTCTTCCGCACTGAAAAAAACAAACAACGTATACGTGTGAATGATATACAGATGTGCTGTAATATCAATCACGGCTCAGGCAATACACATCAATATACAGAAATCACATCATACCGTTGCTATTTCACTGATGACAGACGTTCAAAAATAATGTAGATGTAGATATAGCGGTACTGTACTACGTCTTCAAATGAAAGATAATGTGATGCTATAAACGCGTTGCTATTAATCAGAAACAAAGGACGATTTCTATGTCGATGTTCAGGCGCATGCAATGGCTTGTGTACAATTTACCAGAAATTGAGCTTCAGCAAAAGCTTTTTAGCATCGGTCTCCCCTCTCAGTGTCTCACAACAAGCAACAAGGCATCCCGTTACTTCAGACTATCGCACAGCGCAATTTCACAGGGTTTGAAGGCCGAAGACGGAGCAAACTTTCCACTGCGCGTCATCACACAGCTATGGGATGAGGGTGGGGAAACGGGATGTAGTCCCTGACTATATTTGGATCGCTTGGAAATATTTTCGTCTGCTGGAAACAGACCGAACTGAAGCTCCACCGCGCGACTCAACCCACCCAAACACCTTTGTTTCCCTCTCCTTTGTACAGCAGCGGGGCGAAGAGCCGTCTTCGGGGTTGGCTAAGAAGGCGGTGGTGTCTTTCTGCATGTGGTAGAGCAAGCCGGTTGAGCTAGAAGTTGCCCACGATGGAAGATTTCTGGCTACAAATTCTTGGCGCTTGGACAGATCCCGCAAGCCGGTCTCTGAATCGGGGTGAAGTTCAGGCATCAAATATCGGGAGACTAGAATGTCACGATGATAGGGGTGGACAGGGTGATATCAACATTCTCATCCGTAGTCAACGTATCTGATTACCATTCCAAATAAAAGTAACATAAATAATATATCTTGTAAATTCCATATAAAGTACTAGAAATACCAAAACTGTCATGAATTATCTCTATTTAATAAATCATATCACTGTTTGCTTTAACTCCCCTATACATTTTTGGCATAGACTAGAACTGTCAGAGGT
This sequence comes from Branchiostoma belcheri, assembly GCF_001625305.1. Taxonomy (NCBI): domain Eukaryota; kingdom Metazoa; phylum Chordata; class Leptocardii; order Amphioxiformes; family Branchiostomatidae; genus Branchiostoma; species Branchiostoma belcheri. The sequence continues at coordinate 2,978,494 of NW_017803046.1, read as the reverse complement.
CAACAGGAAGCGTATACCCGTCATGCCATTCGCTAAAAAGTATGTCCACTACCTCAGGGGAGTATCGATACATTACATGGTATTTTTTGTCTAACAAAACTATATCTTTTCAAAAATATGAAAAGAATTTCATTTATGTCATTCAGTTTAATACAATAGTATTCAGTTATTGGTAAATTTTAGTATTCATTGGTATATTATAAAATGCAATATATCTCAGCACCCCTACTCTGATAATACCTACGGTCCACTTAACTCCCAATCGGCCAATAGTAACAGCTACACAAAACACGAAGCGTAGTGGGGAGCCCGGTGAGAGTTGTTTTGACGCTCACTTTCTATGGGAAACTGCAAAATGTTTCCAGATTAGTAAACAGCGTCTTTCTACGGGACGATGACGACCTAAAGGAGAGTTGAGATGGCGGTAGACCTGGCGAAGAACGCCGGCTTCGACCGAGAAGTCGTGCGGACTCGGCGGGGCGATCACCAGGAGTACTTCTCGTCCCTCCTCTGCAAGGACAAGCGGTCTCACGAGGCCCTAGAGATGCTCGTCTCTGACCTGCACGCGGACAAGGAGGGCACGGTCAGCACTTTCCTGAGCCACTCGGGGTCCGAGGATTTCCTGTGGGGGCTGGTCAGGCTGCTGGACACCGATAACCCAAGGTTAGGGCTGATCGATTTGACCATATCCTATCACTCGCCCACTTGTTGCTCAGCGTGCTTGAAAAATTGTGTTGATTGCAACAACATGAAGAGTTTTCTCGCCTGCCAACTTTTCAAATACTCAATCATGCCTTCCTGGCAGTTTCTTCAAGAACGTATGGTTCAGAAATTAAGAATAACACTCCTTGATTTCGTTAAGAAGTTACTGATATGAACTTCTTTTACTAAAGACACGGCGCCCTATACGCGTAGACGTCTGGCAGAAAAATTATCCTTTAGCTCGTTTACATGTACACATGTAACGTTACAGGATACAATAACCCCATTTTGTGAGAGATTATGATTTTTATTGAGTCGTCCCCTCAAGTCTAACTCCCCTTAAGTTTACTCGTATCTTACCTTTTAGAAGGATGGTTTCACATCATCTCTAAAATGGTGTTGCCACAAATTATGTAACATCAACAGTTTAAAGATGAGTACAGGTGTTGATTAGGTAACCCAATCTGTGGATGTTTTTGGTTAAGGTAGCCGCCCCGTACAGGTAGCATGCAGCAGGTGTATCACCTGTCCGACGCCTGACAGGTGCCGCACCTGTAATTCGCTTGTATTGTATCGGAGTTGCACTGCTTTTTGCAGCGTGCCCAGAGGAAAAGGTAATTATCTAAGCTAGTGTCCCGGAAAAATTGTACTCTAGGTCATGCAGGACACAGTGGACACTGAACACTGAGTATAAGGTAAATGTGTTTATATCAGTGACTGATATAAACACATTTACCTTATACTAGTTCAGTAGTTACAAGTAAGTATACAAGTAGATATACACATAAGTTTCTAATATTAGATTGATATGAACTAAAAGGTTCTATACTGTAATAGCAGTGCATCTACACCTGAGAAAAAATTGTGTTTTTTGGAAATTAAGTCAGAATCAAATTCCAAGGATTGGAAATATTCATTGTTGGTATGAATCCTGTGTACAAAAAGGGGTCTTTGAAAAGTTTCCCTGTGTGTGAATGTACAGGGCGACCTTCACATGATTGAATCGGTAAATAGAAGTGCATTTGTGTGTGTACCGAAGCAGGATGTGGAGAAATGGAAGAGGATCAAGGTTTAACCATGACGGCAAGGTCAAGTACATTGGGTAGTTAATTGGTGTTCCTTTTGATGAGAAGCCAGGTGTGAATCGCGTTGTGTAGAGCAGTCACAAACAATAGTGGGACTTTAATAGGCGGGTTATGTGTAGTGTTGAAAGACAGTTGTTTTCTTTCTTTTTTTTTCATTGGATCTCCTTGGCCAGACCATTCCTTTTCATATCAAGAAAGGGAAAAAAAGACAAATACAGGTATAGTCCCTCCCTCTGGTGTGATATGGTTTCTCCCTGTTGGGGGTAAACAGTTGAGAGTTATGGCAACCTACAATTTACCAAATCTAAAGGTACATTGTGTAGACACACAAAGTGACAAGTGGTATCCTAGGTGATGCTTTATCATTTTTACGTTAATTACATTCCTATCATTATCAGTGTTAGCTCACCTAGCTACTCTGTACATATTGAATTTCGCATATTCAATTCAAGTGCTGTGCTATGCTGTTTAAGTATTCACAGACATTAACTTTGATCTTGCTACATGTGTACTTTCTACTGTGACTAATCCCATATTTTTTCATAGCTCGATCATCAGGTAATTATCTCAGCTTGTAGTTCTTTCTTTAGCAACACAGAAACCACGAGACGAGCGGGGGCCCGCATGCCTTTTTCCGTAGAGCGTAATCGGCCATTTTAATTCTATGTAGAGCATAGACAGACCGCTCTAATTCAACATAAAGCGTAATTGCGGCATTTTGTGTAGAGCGTAATTCGCCATTTGATTCTACGTAATGCGTTGTAGCTACCGGAATTTACTGAATTCATGAAGTCAGCGTAAAAATTTAACGTGGAGCGTGGTCGGGACCCCTCCATGCAGACCCTCCTGAGTGTTTCCTGGGTTACAAAACAGGAAAGTCGAACGATTTGATCCCAGCAGAGCCCTGGTGCATTTAATGCTGAGATCAAGCTGTTACCTTGTTTAAATGTATCCAGAATTAGACATTATGAGCAGGGAAATCACAAAGGATTAGATAGGTCAAATGTATTTTGGTGTGATGACTGCCAAACTGTTTAAAACTCTGGTCTGAAACACCTCTAATGGATCTGGCAAATACAGGCACTACATAGCTGTATGCAAATTTCTTTTTCTGCATGGAGGGAAGCTGTTGTTACTGAGTGTCAAGTGACAGTGGAACATCAGATAAGAGACAGATATGTATCTTCCCTGGCAAACTTTGCTTCCACGGGTCAAGGCTAAGTAATTAGTCAGAGCAGCATGATAGGGTACAATTCAACCGTTTTGTCACTGCAATGTTGTATACAAATCGTAGCTCTACATAGTTGCCTGAGACCACCTGTTGAATGATATTCATTTGGCTATTTATCAATTGCAAGTTTGTGGACAAGTTGAGGAAATTTTCCAATAACAGAATATCAAATCAGTAAGTAAAATAAGACTGAACTAAATGAAAAACAAGTGATCCTCCTAGCAGAATTCAGTACAGCGTTGTATTGGTCCTATTCTAAAGTAAAGTGCAGTGCATCACGTACTACATGTATTGTCAACAAGTCATTGTGTGCATGGTCAGTCTTGTGTTAATGGTCCTCACTTCATTGCCCTGTTTGGAAGAAAAACATCACGACCAATAGACTGCCCCGGTAGAATGGCAAAGTCTATTCATCTAGCCCCTGACAATGTGCCTTCTTTTAGGAATGCCACGCTTGCAAGAACGAAAAAAACACTATCATTCCATAGAACAGAACGGTTGTCCACTATTGGACTGTAACAAATGGCCGAGGGGTCATTCCTTAAATAGTGCAAATCATACAGTGGCTAAATACCATCGCATTTACTCTTAGCAAATGTAATATTTTGTAGAATCCACTGAAGGACATTCTCCAAACCATGTTCATCACTGACAAAAGGACACACTTTAATAAACTGTTATCATTGTGTCAAGCTGTGTTGTACAATGTAGGTCTCTTCGGGGGGGGGGGGTCATATTATTCATGTAGGTTCTAATATATCAACATCACTTCTTTCAGATTTGCTGTGGACTTTGGCAAAGGACAGTCCAAATTACAGTCCTTCACATTCAATAATAACACACTTCACACTTGTATGCTTTTTATAATAGAATTTTATGGCAATATTAGAACCTGGTGCAATTACAAACTGTTCATGAAAAGTTTATGAACTTGAAAGTTTAAAAACTTTAGCTGTTTGTGTAGAGACTACTGTAGAGTACTATTTTGCATGATCCAGAAAATGATAAACAATGACTTAATGTTCCTGCTTATATTCATAAGAATCTTAGTGAAATCACAAAGTTTTCTGTAAACAAGCTAATGTTACGGGCAACAACTTTATGCAGTTGTATCTGTTTGAAAGCCAAGCATCAAGACTTATGGATAGTTGTTTTCTGTGTTGTTTTGTAAATGGCATTTATGATAGTATGTTTTTTTCCTCATTGGAGACTTACGTCTAACTTTAACCCAAGGTGTTGATGATACTTGAGCTAAGCACTGATATGTGTCAAAACAAGAGTGAATGTAGGCAGCTGGGGGGAGTGGAGAGTTTGTGAAGTGCCTCTTGTTGGCACTCATTGCTCCGAGGCTGTTGTAGATACACACAGGGCTCGAAATACTGGGTGCATGTGCACCTTAGTGCACCCAAATTTGGAGCTGTGCACCCAACCTTGTTCTGTTCACCTAAATATTTTTGTAGTATGTACGTATGTAAAGATGTTAAATGTATAGCATCATCATCATAGTCCTTATGATGATGATGATGACGTGTCAGAAAAATAATACAATCATTGTTATACTGTACTTTATAGTACTTTTCTTTAGAAATGAAATGAAATATAATTAAATTTTGTGGACATTCTACTTATTTTACCTTACATGGGGCACCCAAACAATTTTTTGTGCTCCCAATTTTTTAGGTTGGGTGCACCAGTGCACCTATTCCCAAAAATGAATTTCGAGCCCTGTACACGACATACCATACAAAGGCCAGGTTCACGCAGGCCGCTTTCGTGTGCAGCGGGCCGCAGGAGAGAAAGTCGTGGTAGACGGAGCGGTGAAATGTGTGAGAGGTCCTGTTTGTTTATGTCTCACGGGGGTAAGCCGAAATGTCAAGATATTAGATGTGTTGACATGACTGGGGGTGTGGGTGTGTGTGGAACACTGGACAGGTGGACATGTTGGTTTCTGTGTCTCAAAAAAACATTGTTATCTCCCAAAGTGCCTAGAGGGTTATTTGGGCAATAAACAAGGATATGAAAAATGAATTTATGAAAAATGAATTCAAAGACTGAATTCAGGCTTGAGTTTACGTGTACATTAGTAGGTAAATTGAGATGTACTTTGAAAGCACAGATGATAAGAAGTTACACTGCATTCTATAACACTTTTTTTAACAGAATCATATACATGTATTGGATATGCATAACTAAAATCTTCTTTAGGCATCAGTTCAATTGTTCAAAAGGAATCAGATTTTTCTCATTTCCTTAATTCTATAATTTCCAAAAAGAAAAGGGAGAAAGAGTTTCAATACTTTGTATCATGAAACTTCTACATGGCAGAAAACTCTGAAACATCACTTGCCTTTTACCCCAAGTGAACCGATAGTTTATTAGATTTACGTTAAGAAAAGCTCTGCAGGTCAACAGATTGTCTATTGAATTAAAGACGAAATAGCTCTTTAGATCAACAGCCTCTGCAAGTATCAAGTTAGCAAATCCAAAATTAGATTTCACGTCTAATGAGTCCTCATGCCCCAAGGGAAAAGTCAAAAGGCTACTGTGTACTGTAGGGTAGGATGTCAAACCTGTATCCCTCTAAAAACCACAAACTATGTGTTACTGTTACTAAATTGTCAGCTTCTCATGACCTGAAAAGCCCCATAAATGCACATAATCCTTTGAGTACAGGTGCGCACCTTTCTTTATCTGATGTGATCCAAGGGTCTGCTTTTCATCACAGCTTCTAATTATGGCAACAGGTTCATCCTTTCTGTTCACAACATGTTAGGTTTCAGGCATGTGAACAGGCTCAAAAACAGTAACAACAAGCAGTAACAAAGACCGATTTTTCTGGAATCATTACTTTCCCAGATTGTAATCTTCAACTGACTGTTACGACTTAATATGATTAATTAAAAGTCTATAAAACAGCTCACTCATTAGTACCCCATACTGTGCCTGCCACACAATAATGGCTTAGCTACTTGTCAAACCAAGAAGCATTTAGCCTAATGTAGCATGATATATTTTTGCACTGTACTTCCAAGTCACTGGGCAGGTATTTGCAAAGATCAAAAAGTGTTTATTCCGGTTTTGTTGGTTGTCATGAAAACGTTTAAGTCACCCAAGGTGAAAAACGGACTTTCCGGTGATACATCACATTAAATAATTGATTTCTGACACATGCACCCGAAGGCATTATGGTAGAAACGTTTAAAGTAAGAGTCCACTATATTATGCTCTTTAATCCTGTATTATGTGGGTACCTAGATACACAACTTGGCAAGGGGCCTGCTTTGTTGTGTTAGCTAATACTCGGCCTGGGGACAAAGCTTTCAGAAAAGTCTTGTAGGACTGTGAGAGGCGATATTTCACAGAATACGACTACTGGGAAATGTTTAATCCAGCCTTTAGAGTCAGACACAGACCCGGACTCTTGCTAGGGGAGCTTGTTTAAAGTAAACTCCTCCCACCTGCTGTGGCTCAAATCTCTGCAGAGAATGGCCGAAGCACGGCCGCTCTTTCTCTGAACACAATAGTGCAGGTGAGAAAGCCCACATCACTTTAAGTTAAAACCCCATCAATACTGCATGGAAAAGCCACTAGCCAGTGCTCCCCCAGGTTGTTGGCAGTTGTTTGCTCCCAGGGCTTTTCACAAAAAGAACTGACTCAGGCGATTTGGGGGATTAGGACCAACAATGGCCACAGTTTGTATAATGCGTGTACAAGGAAGCTGTTGATTGCTTTCCAAGTACGAAAAATATGTGTTAAGTTACAGAGAACCCATTTATATTGGGTCCTAATTGGATTTTTATTGCTGGTGTTTGGGTCAGTATTAGCTGCGCCTTTGAAACTAGCTATAGCTTGTTCTTCGTGTAGTTTGAACTCATGTTTTAACTTTTAATCAGGGAAGAAATCAGATTTGAGTCTGGTGGGTACTAGATACTCTGCAACTGCTAGCCATACATGTACCACTGTCCCAGAAATTAGGTCAGAAAACAGGTTTGACCTCTTTACAGTAACATCCTGGATCCTTCCAAGAATATACGGGTTTCCTCATTACCTGCATCTTTTGACTGAGTCTGACTTTGATTGTGGTCAACAATTCATCATCAACATGCGAGAGTGGCTGGGGAGCAGTTGACCACACATCTCAGCCAGGCTTGTCGGTCAGAAACCATGCCAGCAATTTACTCTGGGGTGGAGGACAGGTCAACAATGATCTCTCCAATCACCACATCAGTCGAAGAAACTGAACGACCTTTTAAAAGTCAAAGAAAGAACAAATAGTAGCTGTTCTCTCACTCAAGTACTTTGTCCGGCCTCTTTCCTCTTTGAACTTTTACATTGACTTGCTCTGGAGTAGCTTTTCTGACACAGGTGTGAAGCCAAGCCTGGCCCATTGGTAGACTGATTGTGATATGTGAATTGCAAAAGAAGTGGCGTGCTGTGCTCAATGACTATATAGGCATGGGCAGTGAGATTGAACACATGAGTTACATTCAACACATCTATTAATCATTAAGCTCAGACTCGATAATAGAAATCTCTCAGTTTGTAGATTTCTTTTACTTTCAGAATAACACATATTAAGTTATGCAACTCACAACAGAAATACTGTATGGTACCTTTGAATTTTAGTGGTAACTGTTTTAGAATTTCCAAACGAAGTTGGGCTCTGTTTATCCCAGACACACTGGCCCATTCCTTACACTCAGCATGCAAACACATGGAACAACATGTGCCCATGTTGTTACTCAGTAAATTTTCCCTGAAGGTTGTCCCAGCCTTAAGGAAGAGATAAAATCATTTGTTATCACTGACATGACATCTTTTAAGTTAGAAAGAATGAGCAAAGTGGATCTGGTACAAGTTGTACAACCCTGTACTAGCCTGGGTAACATCTTTCAAGAGAGAGCCAGCGGTAATACTGCTAAAGATGGTACCCAGGCTACACTACAGGGTTGTAACAATTTCACCTCAACTTGCTCCACCCATCCTTTCAAACTCACATAAAAAAGCTGTCAGTGATGACAAATGATAATCTCCTTGGAAGGTGAATTATGCTACTGGGACCACCTGGGGGGGAGAGTGACTGGTGATTGAGTATAGATAGATGGATATGATAAGATAGAGCACATGTTGTTCCATGTGTTAGCATGTACTGGGCCATCCTGTTGTTGGGAAATTCTAAAAACCAATAAGGTGAGATCACTGTCCAATCTGAAGATTTCCACAATGATGCGTGTCTGTTGTGATAGCAAGTTTCCTTTTATTCTGTGGTTATGTAGGAATGACTTCAATGAGAACTTTAGGTTTTCTTTTGACAATGTTTTTGTCTTGATTGTAGACTAACAACATTTTGTTAGTTGTGATTTTACAGTATGGGTCTGGTTTGTTCCTTTGCAATGAATACAAATCATCCACAACAAATAAAATCTTTTTACAAGGCCCACTGTGCAGTTACTGTATTGAAAACTTCCCAAACAAAATACAAGACATGTACAAGTTTTCTCAATTATAGTTATTGTACACAGTGACATTTTGTAAGAACTAACATGGGTGGCAAATTGCCCCAGTCCACTTGTAATTTCAAATTTGGTACCAGTAAATGGTGCATTTAGTGTAAGGCATATTTATTCAAGTGAGTGGCTCTCACACTATATTGCCTCTTCCATAGTCAGATAAGAGCAAATGACAAAGTAAGTTTACTTTCAGGAGTACTTTGAACAGAGAAGAGGACCTACGATATAGACCATACAAAGTGTCTTTTGAAGTATGTAATTATTAGTTTGCCCTGTGAATACAAAATGCCCTACATACAAGGCATTTTAGAAACAATACGGGTAGTTTTTTAAAGACTCTGTAACAATACCTAATATATGCTTTTTTTTGTTCTTTTAAAATAATCGTCTCTCTCTATCTCAGAATCAGATTGATTATTCTGTTATTCCCTGTAAATCAGTGCAAATTCATACCCATTTCGGCAAATTGCAAGCGACCAAATTATAACACGCACTAGTACATGTAACGGATTGTGAATGCAGAACAAAGTGTCTAATCCACTGTAAGATTTGATATTCAGTATTGTTGCCACGTTTGAGGTTTTGACTTCTTTGCAAGCAGCAGAAAATGAAACAAAAATACTACAATCTTACCTCAAGTTAGCATCATTTGATATACCAAAAGCTATGATGTAATTTTTATAGCACTACTGAGTTCTATATACTACTGTATATACATGGTACTGTATACTGAGTTCTATTTTCAAAGGCTTATTAGGAGTCAGTGCACACCTTGCCTGCGGCAGAAACACCTGTTGAATAACCCTCACCTAAACACCCCTACCCCCAGGCAGGTAGGGTAACAGTGCAAATAAACAACTCCGTTTATACCTGGAGATACCGTCCACAGATAGATAAGCCCCACAACACATATACTAACCACAGACAGGTTCTACTGTCAGTACTGTTAGCACAGCATTCTTGGAAGGATTTGTCCCTTAGGTCTAATCTTCTGTGTATGAGATAGCAGTGCGGGGTTACCCGGTAATGAAACTTCATCGTAAATAGAAAATGTAGATGTTTACGTCAACAGTGCTAATTGGTTCTGGAGCAGGACAGGGGGTCTTACCTGTTGCCCCAGGTGAACAATGAACCGTGAATATCCTTAAGCAGTTGCATGCCCAAGACATACAGTTCTAAAAGACAACACCTAAGCCTTGGACATTCCTTCCGTTACTTTGCAGAGAACACGTCATAGAACACCCTATGTACAGTCTGAGTCAGTTACTAGTAGTATTGTATAGAGTCAGTCATTGGTTGTAATTGTTTTCAATATGGTATGCACCTTAATGAGCAATCATCAAAATGAAAGACTGGTATTATTAGTAGTAAATATTTCTGTGGTAGTAACAGTTGTCATACTCAAAGGTTGCCAAGAAAAACATTTTCAGCTAGAATTGAACTTTGAATATGAGCTTGAATGAAGTATTTATCACCAAAAGAAGCTTAAGAGTGTTAAAGGTATCATTTTTTAGACAATACCAGTTATTTAATTACAGCTCAAGCTTTTACTCAAGGGCATGATGACCTTTTCAACTGATAAATTCAATTTGAACACTTACTAAAAGTAGTTCATAACACTTAGATCTCAAGTACCACTAACTGTCATGACCTTTTGTTTCAATAGGTTTTATTGCCGCCACTTTGGCTCTTATGTTGTGTACCAACAAACACAACCGTCCCTCCATAAATATATACTTTTATACCCAAAAAGACTCAGAGCGATTTTTAAGTGTCACATTTTGATTGGAAGTGGTTTTGTCCCCTAGGAGATGGCATAACATTGTACCTAACGTTATTGACACATGAGTCCTGAGTTAGTAAAGCTAACAGGGTGTGAGCCAATTTGTCAGTTATAGCCGAAGCAATATCGAATCCGGGCTTAATAAGGTTAAAGGTTGTGATGGCTGAGAAAATGATTGACAAGTATTGTTGTTGCCAAGTAAAGTTGGACCTAACAATAGAAAACATTCACACTTCATATAAACCATACCTAACATAGTTTGTACAAGTAAAAAGTTCAATCTCACATTATGTTGAAAACAGAACAGAAGCACTGTTGATAGTATTGTCTGTTGCCTAGAGTAGAGCTAACATTTGTACTTCATGTAAACCTGTTTTATTATTTCACTAGAAAAGATAATAATTCACTTTCAGAAAGAAGCAGTCAGTAAGAAATTCACTTTGAAATACAGTTTGTTACCATGTTAGTAATTCAACAAGAGATTTAGTACATGTTCATATGGTCTCAGACAAAGTATTCTTTGTGCTCCGTTCTGTTGAACGTGGCTTAGAGTTAAGATTTATTTGCATGTCAACAAAGCAGATTGACATCGTAGACTAATATTAGTGTTGCGTACACGTCAAATGAAACACACAGAAGCCACACCGAAGCTTTCACGCGTTGTTTATCCATGTAAAATGTATTGGTCATGATGAAGATTCTTTTGTGCCAGCCTTTCTTATAACCTTGTTTATCTTAAGGTTCGTGTTTCGTTCTGTTTGCGTCACGGAGAGTAACAAACCCCATAGAGACTCTGGCCTGGCTACATGGTTCAGGTACAGGACAAAATTGAGTGGATTCATTAGGTGGTAGGTAAGAAAACCTGTGTGTTTACAGGTGTGCAACTGATAGAAGAAGGTACACAGGTGTGTATACATGCTGATGACCTTCATCAATTACAAAGTGGCCCATATTGAAGAGATTTACAACCATTTATAATCACTGTGTAATGTATGTTGATAAACAAAACTCTAAGACCCCCCTCCCCCCAGAAAGAGATGGTCCTTTGTTCGGTGACTGAATGACTTGGTCTAAAACTACATTTGTAGAGGACGCTACTTTGTAACTGGCGTTGTTGCTGTTTGTCTGTAACTGAGGGAGACCAAACAAATGCCATAAACAGACATTAAAGAAAACAAAAACACAAAATGCACACAAATTGTTGTTAATACATGATTGTGAAAAATATCAGACAGGTAAATTGTGGACTTATGTGTTCTTTTGTCCTGAATACAGGTTGTTCTGTGTCATTTCACAGGTGGTTTTGTCTAAAGACTGATAAGTGAGGGGGTTAGTCTAGCCAGACCACACCACATGTTTGTGGTCTGGCTCTGAGTTAGCAGTAACAGGTGTTTTTCTATTCACAGGTAGTAACTAGCTCTGCCTTGTGAGCTCTATAACAGTCTATGCAGAATACTGTTGCATTGCATTGAAACCTTTACTTGACTAGCCTCACGGGGATAGTATACAATCTTGAATTGTACTATTACTAACTGTTATTTACACCAAAATGTTGAAATATTGAAAAAATTACTTTACAGTTTTGTTCAAATGCAGACAATATTAATTATACTAAGAGGAAATTCTGGGTCAGATGTTTATAATGCCCTATTCTTTGGGAAATCAGTCACCTTGTTGACAGTGTATAGAACTCATCACCCAGGGGGTCTGTCTGAATACCACAGTCTCTCTCCATCACAATAGCCAGGCATGAGAACATGCTATTCCAAGGGATCCTATCCCCTGTTGCATACACTTAGAAGACTACAGTGCCCTTGGTTTTGGTTCCCCACATCACAGAGCATGTTTTTCCCCAACTTGTTGATCTTAACTTGCTCATTGTTTTGTCTGAGTGTTTTTACACGAAAAGTCGCTGTACAAATACGCGGTACTCCTGTCCCGCCGCTCGTGACATGTTGTAGAAACAGGAGAATTTCCGCTGTTTTTTAACCTGCTGTGAAGTTCAAAGTCAAACCCACAGGGTCGAGTTACACTGTGGAGCAATTGTTCTACAGGTCATCGACCTACTTTGTAATGCTATAATTATATACACTAATTGTAATTGTCTTATAATGATGGCAGGGGCATCTTGCCAGATCTTAATTAGACCCCCTGCCAGGGAATGATGTATTTTTTAGGCTAAACTAAGGAAGTGCAATTTCTGAAATCCAGGCTAGCACAAAATTAGAATGATGGAACAAATATTGAAGCTTTTACATCCACCTGGTCCAGCTTGAAGCAAAACAAATCAATACAGAGCTATTACAAAACCATGTATTGTGGACTTTTTTTCATTAACTAGGAAGCCTAAGTCAGTAATACAATGGAACCCATTGTGGAATAGAGACCGTCAGAAGGAAAACCTTTCACAAAGTGTTATGAGCTGTAGAAAGAAGTAGTTGTGATGTTTTGCTATGTTGTATATTTGGTCAGCAAGGAATGGCTTTAGGGATAAGCGATCAGGCATGAACACACATTCCAGCCTACAGTACTAGTCAGACTAGTCAATGTAGTGGTCACACATCCTTATACATACCGTACTAATAAACAATTACGACAAGTTCTAGATAATTATGACTTCATTATAGCATATATCATGCCTGATTTTCCATATACATGTATAATATTATATGCAACCTTCCTCCAATAACATTATACTGATTATGTAGAATAAGGCCCAACAATGCATCCAATCATTGTAATTAACATCCTGTCTATTTTGGGAACTGTGGGTAGTGCCCAGGCAACAGACCAGAATATTCTCATTATCTTATCTCAATCACCTTATACCCATGGGATCACTTGTAACAACTGTCATTAGGGAGGGTGGGGCAGGCACATTGTCTTGTTGAGAAAGAAAATTGTCATGAAACAAATCTACTAAGGGACTGTACGATAT
>NW_017803046.1:2913232-2965225 GCF_001625305.1 Branchiostoma belcheri | reverse complement strand
CATAAGGGACTGTACGATATTTACCGGGGGGGAGGGCTGGTGCAAAATGGTCCGGTAAAAAATTTTTTCAATGGCCCTCCCCCCGGCTCAAAATTTTTTTCGATGGCCCTCCCCCACCCCAAAAAATTTTCGATGGCCCTCCCCCACCCAAAAATTTTTCGATGGCCCTCCCCCATTTTTCGATGTCTCTTTATCCCTCCGTAAATTCCCAAATTAAGTACGCATCCCGATTAAAGGTACGCGCCCCCAATTTGGGGCTGATGGGAGACAAATATTCCCGTCTGAAATGGAAAAACTCTGATGGAAAAGTACGCACCCCTTCTACGCACGGCCGGTACCTCTGGTCTTAAAGACAGTTCATCGTTCCAAACAAATTTAAAATTGCAGCTTTAAAATTGTTAAAAACTAGATTTATGCTGTGTACTGCGTGATTGTATGGTAACGTAGCGGGAAACGTTCCATGTTCGGGCTTGTTTTCACCGCCGGCCGCAGCCGACTTGCAAGACGTCACCACCGCATCGAAAGGTAAGGCAAGTGCGGCGAAACGTACAGCTTTGGATCCCGGAGAACGTTGGTGATCAAACAAGCAATGGTCAATAAAGATTCGTGAAAAAAGACCGTATTTCAATATTGACTTCATCGGTAGCGGGGGGTAGTTGAATGTTGATGTACCTGAGTACGTAGCTTTGCTGGTTTTTTTTACTACATGTATACGAAATGCACCGAACACTTAAAATAGCACCCGCCTGATCAACCCATGGAGAGCAATTAATTAACGATCATCGAGGCGGAGAACTGGGCGGAGTATTCATGCTACTGTAGAGGTGCTGCCTTAAAATTTGCCACCCGTTACACTTCTAAGGAATAAACACATGTGTTAATTATTACGGTACTCCGTAAAACTTATAAGTACATTCTGTTCAGAGGAAAGAAAGATTTCCTTCCCGGGGCCCAGGTTCTGGAAAGCTGTCCTCAGCGCTGCCACGGCCCTCTTTGTCTCTTTGTTCTTCAGCTGTAGGTGCACTTTGCCTGTCGGCGCGCTCAGCACCCCACCCACCGGCCTTTCATCAAAGACTACATTTTAAGATAACTCCGTCCATATCATTGTAGCTTGCCGAACAGTCGGGTGGGAGAGTACATCTAGCTGGCATTTTCACGTCGTACTGCACTGGCTGGTATAGTCCGCTACAAAGTAATTTCCCATGGCGTTTATCAAGATTTAAAAAGATTTGTGATACGAAATGACTACATGGATAACAATATCTGTCAACTGAACCTTTGAAACGGCATGGGGTAAAATCTTTGTCGAAGATTTCTGAGTTAAACTCAAGCCGGAAGTGCATTAGAACTGACCATCAGTCGAGGCACAACTGTTATTTTATCACGTTACGTTTTGTTTACGACGATCAAAAACTTCACGGCTTGCGAACCATTTCAAATATTACCGCTCATAAACCCTCTTACAATTTTATATGTACTTACGGGGGGTTATATTTTCGGCCGGAGTTCCACTGAGATCGGCGTCGGCTGGCTGGGGGACGGCCGGTCGGCATGACGGAGCGCCGGGCGTCATTGCTAGTGACCAACATTTTCTTACCGTGGGTGACTTGACTTCTTTTTTACCACAACTTGGTGTAAATATCGACGATAGTCAGAGGAATTATGTTCATATTTGAAGATCAACTTTATTTCCACTCGTCAATATTCTTATCTGAACATGCTATGGACGATCGATGTCGTTCCAAGTTCCCCGTGCCGGTGTTCCGCTATATATATCCCTGGGTCGTCCACGGATTTGTCGGGGGAAAACCTCAAATAAACCTCAAAAACCTCGCACCCCGACTTTGGCGACGGCCCGAGACACTTTTGGGATTTGGAAAAGTTTTAAAAGTGCGTACTATATTTCGAATTTACGGCGTATTTCTTGTAATTCGGTACTACGCGACGCCATATTTTGGAAAAATTTTTCAGTGGCCCTCCCCCCCAAGGCTGATTTTTTTTTCGATGGCCCTCCCCTCGGTTAAGATATTTTTTCGATGGCCCTCCCCCCGGGCCAAAAAAGTTTTCAATGGCCCTCCCCTCCAGTGCACCAGCCCTCCCCCCCCGGTAAATATCGTACAGTCCCTAACACAGATGAACTTTTAAGATTTCTCCTTGTTGGTAAGTGACATCATAGAGAGTAGTTGAAATCTTTCCTACTCAAAGTAAAAGATTGTATCTAATTTAAGACCTGAAAATCTTTAATGAATAGTAGAAGTAGAATGTAAATATGATTATCATATTTACTTGTTACTACACTGTACTTCGTACTGAAGTGACATTTTGTCATGTACATTATGTACATGAATAAAGTCTAGGCCTAGAAGTTGTATCAAATTGGTAATACATGAGTTTTAACACGGTAACTACATGTACATCCAAGCATACACAATGTATATTTACAGCGAACATCGTAATATTTAGTAATGTTTTGTAAATATTGTTGTTACAGAGTTGGAGGGAATGCAGCGTACATCCTGGGTACGATAGCGGAGAACGAGCTAGGCGCAGCACGGGTCCTGAGCCTGACCAATGGGAAGGCAGGAGAGCAGATCCTGGACGACCTGACCAACATGCTGACCCTGACTGACGCAGAGTCGGTCATGAACGCTGCAGGGACCATCGGGACACTGGTAGGGGCAAACTCCATGGTGGGAGGGGTGTGATGCTAGAGTCGGGGCTCTAGTCAGCTTGAAATTTTTTGGTCAGCCCATTGCCAGGTTCATGATCGAATCTGGGGGACCACTATAGACGCAACATGTGTGCCAAAGGCGCTTGCAATCTAGGGGGGTTCGCTGCCAATGCCAGGCTACAACAGCTTCAGTTCTTTAGAACGTACACACCACATGTGGTATCAAGTTTTGTAGGTCTTTAGTTTATGAATGATGCAGGATATAGAAAAGGTAGCCTCTACCAGGCTCTGGGAAGCAGCTGGAAAGAGTAGAAATTGGCCAGCTTCGGGAGTGGCAAAATGTACTCTCTAGCAGACTCATGTTATCTGTCTTTCTGGACAATTTCTACTCTTTCCTGCCACTTCCCATAGCCTGGGAGAGGCTAAGAAATAGGTATCTTTTGGTATTTTAGCAGTGTTTTTCTCTTGCCATTTCTTAATGGTTACACCACAGTCATGAAATGTATCTTGTTGATCCTACTGTTTGTATCTTCCCAGGCTGAGAGCTCAGAAGGACGTGATTGGATGCTAGGAGAGCCCCATCTGGACAACACTGTCAGTAACGTCACCAACCTGCTCACATCTAACAACCAGTGGATAGCCAGTAATGCTGCATTGGTGCTGGCCAGGTTAGTAAACTGTGTTATATCAAATTCTTATGTCAATTTCAAAAATGTTGGTGATTCAAGAAATTGAAAAAATGTTATCTAACTAAGCATAACATTATGCCATTCATTTTCATCAAAAACAACTAATTGAAACTTGTTTAGATTGACCATAATTTTCAGGCTTCCTAATTTTCTGTATTCCTCCCATCTCTACTGTTTAGGTTGACGATATCAGAAACCGGCTGTAACCGGATTCTGGACCATGAGAGCTCACAGCTGGTCCTGACCAAACTGGTCCTGTCTCTGGGGGTGGACAAAGCTGGTATGTCTTTTTTATGCTTGTAAGAAAAGAAAAAACAAAATTCATACCTGTTTATCCATGATGTCCAAAATTTATTATACAGTTTGAATCTGTCAATAATTATTGGTAGATGTAGTCACTTGTCATTCTTGCACTGATTAGAAAAAAAACCAGAAAGATGCATCAAGAGAAAGTGTCTGAATTCTTATCAATAATGAATGAAAACATTTAGTAAATATTACTATTAGATATACATGATGTAGATTCACATACCGGTAACAGTACTTCAGAATATTGTAGAATATTACTGAATACTGTCCTTTCCCTTAGGACTGGGGATGAATTCTGCCTTTGCTGTGGGCCGTCTGTGTGACATGGAGCCAGGGAGGTCACGACTACTCAGTCTGCCGGACTCAGAGAAAATGGTAACAACTTTCTGCAAAATTTGAAGTTTCTTGATGCACTTGTTTATCAATAAGGTTCTATTAAATGTTTTTGGAAAAGGCAGCTGGGAATGTGATTCTTTTGAAAAAATACAAAATTCTTTGACATCAAGGTACCAATTTTTCCAGCATAGATCGATGTTACCCTTCCCATTTATAATTGTGTACTGTATGCAAAATGTACTACATGTAGTATCTTGCATGTTTGTAATCAAACTTTTCCCTCCCTAGTTTACCTCCCTTGGCAAAATGCTGTGCCACGGAGACACGGGATCCAGCAAAAACGCCTGCTTTGCCGTCAGCTGCCTGGCGACCAGCCCCGAGGGCCACGCCCGGTTGCTAGGCAGCAGGAGCTGCAATGAGCTGCTGACAGCGCTAGGCCGTCTCCTCAAGGCAGAGGATGGCGAGACGGGATGGTTCGCTGCCATGTAAGTTTGCTGATTTTACCATCATTTTCATCACTATTCAATGTTATTTTAGTCATTTAGACAGACTGACAGTACTTACTAAAAGAAAACCTATTTATGTACACCCAAATGACGAAGTCATATATCTATGGCTCTAAAGATATTGGGAACTTTTGTATTGAAGTCACATCTGGTTAATAGCAGCACAATTTGATTTTCATGTCAAACTGCACTAATTTATCCTGCCACTAGAGGGGGCTGCTGCACTGCACATTGCTAAATGGTGCACTTTCTTTTCTCTAGGACACTGAGGACACTGGCTAGTGTAGGGAAGGGTGTAGTTAGACTGAGAGATCATGCAGAGGTGGTCCGTTCTCTTAAGGTGAGACTGAACACAATACTTATAGTAGTTGTAGCGGACTTTTAAGTAGTAATATTTAAGTACAATATTTGCATGTACATGTAGCTATTTTCCATAGAGATGTGAAATGCCAGCAGAGGGCACCAACATCTAAGTGCTTAACATCAAGCCAATTGCATGCACATATCTCTCAAGGAGTTTTGAAATTTTAAAAGTGTGAAGGTCTGATCCAAATGTGTCTGATTATCTTGATATTTGTAGGAGACTGAGTCCAGGGAAAATGTCAGTCCAGACCTGCGCGATGAGGTCATCACAACATTAGAAATCCTCAAGAGGTTGGAGAGACCAAACCCACCCAGAATAGAAGGTTTGCTAGAATTCTTTTCTGATTGATTTTTCTGAAGACTATTAGTAATTGGATAGCATATTACAATGTAGCTATATCTGTTATAGTGAAGAGCCAGTCTACTGCCCCAAACATTAATGTCAGTGTTGCTGTAAATTTTAATGAGTTGATCATGATGGGGAAAACTTCTATTACATAAAGTTGATCTCCATATTCTTTATTCCACAGTGAGAGGGCCCCACTCATGTGAAGCTGCATGGGATGCCAGCACAACGAAGAGTGGTCTGCCCATCACATACAGACTTTATGATGGTATGTGGCTACCTCTGATTTATTATTATCCTAATGAGATATCTTGTATGGTGTCTCTCATCCATTGCAGACAAAGAAACAAACAGACAGATTACAGGAACGTTACAGCCATTTAATCCATTTCAACTCAGTAACAAGTTACAGATTAAATGTAGAATATAGTTACAAATGTAATTGTGCAAAGTCAATTGTGTAAAAGTACTGAACTGTTCTTGAACTACCAGTAGCTGTATAAATCTACCTTACCTGAATGGGAGTTGAAATTTCCCCTTACATTTCTCTCCATCCATAGGTAACAGAATAGCATACAGAGGAGCTGACCTACACTGTGTGGTGGATGGTTTACAGCCGTACACACAGTACACCTTCAGACTACAGGCTGCTACAGAGGGAGACGGCAGTCCACAGAGTGACCCTGTTATCGTTAGGACAGAGGAGTCAAGTAAGTCAACCTGTTACTACAACTACAACTGATTATGATAACATTCACGACTCTGAGATAGTCTTTTGGTACCAAATTTGTATTTGTTACGGTGTCAGGCAGTAGGGAGAAGGTTAAGATAATGCAAACTTAAAGCCTGAAAAGAAAATGTTCTTTAGTTAAGCTGTAAATGTTATGCCATTATGTGTAAAGTTGAGGATTAGTAAAAAGGCCTTTGGGGAGTACAATATTTAAAGATATCCCTTTTAAAGAAAATCAGTCACCAAGGAAAAATCATTGTGATTTGTGGTTTAAAAATGTGACAGTCATATTTAAGCAGTTGAGCAAAATTGATAGACCCTGTTGTACCCCCTTTCCCCCACAGTCCCAGGGGAGCCCACGGGGTTGCGTGTGATCAATGCCACCACAACCCAGCTCAAGGTGTGCTGGTCTCAACCCCTCCGGCCAAACGGAGTCATCAAGGGATATGCAGTATACCAAGGTCTGTACAGATAGATGCTGAAAGAAGATTAAATGTGTCATGTATTTTGTACCAAGATTGTCTATGATCATACGAATATAAGTGATGACCTCTTTTGCTTAAGTTTTTCAGTCTTGTCTTAAGTCTAATGTGTAGTTGTGTTTTCCAGGTAAAACTCAGACAGAGACCACACAGGAACTCAGCAGCATTATCTCTGGTCTACAGCCACAGACAACCCATGATATACATGTAGGTCATGTTCACTTTGTTCTGAAAAGAAGAAAATTCACACATTTTCATTCTCTCAAAAGACTTCAATTCTTTTGTTAACCCTTAAAAAGTTATCTTCAATCAACAGTTGTCAGATTTTATATTCACCTGTGTCAATTAATGTAAGAAAGCCCACCCTCTTGAAAAAGAATTTGAGATGTACTATTATGTTTCTATGATATTGTATTTGCTAAATATGCTTTTTTCCCTTATTGATTCTTCCATAATACAATGTATCTCTTTCGTTAATTTTACTGATTTTCTCTTTTCCTTCTCTACTCAACAGATATGTGCAATAACAAACAAAGGAAAAGGCCCTCGAGCAAGTGTCAAGGGAAGAACAGAAGACCTTGGTAAGTCTAAGATCATGTCATTTCATCATAATTACCAAATCCACTCTCTTGATTGTTCTGTAATTTTAGATTGTTGAAGTCAATGCTGTATGTTGTATATGATACTGTATCAAATAACAGTAAAAGTAACGGTTTATGTCCAGGTGCCCACGCTCCAGAGAAGCCGTCGCTGACAGTCCAGGGTCGTCACGAGGTGTTCGCCACCTGGGACCTGCCGGAGGTCCTGCTGGGCAGACTGACCAAGTTTGAGCTCCACGTGAACGGGAAGATCGTCTACTCCGGCACCGACAGGTCATTCAAGGTCACCAGACTCAAGCCTGACACCGACTACTCTGTCACTGTAAGTAATGACAAAATTAATGATTATTCTATTATCTCTTTTTTAAAAACTATTATGAAGATGACTTGTGCTGAGTTCTTTTTGACTTTGACTTAACTTACTGAGTTGTAACTTGTGTATGTTGTAAGACTCAGTTTGGAAACATGTGATGTGAAAATTGACACCTTTGCCATAATATTTCTTCAAATATAGGTTGTTGCCGTGACCAACCAGGGCAAGTGTGAGAGCGAAGCTGCCAAAGTACGGACAGCCAAGGACGAATGTACGTCACTGCTGTTCTGTTCAACTTGCTTCTCTATTATTTACATGTATGGATTGTGGCTATTCACTTGATCTACAGTACTGTAGGGCTGTATAACTGAATGTTATGTCATCATTCTTTCTATCAAAAAGACCTTGTACTGCATTTTCGATTAGTTTCACAGTTAACTCATAAGCTGTGAATATGTTGATATTGTTCTATTGTGCTATGCTAAACTGCTATGCTATGCTAAAGGAAGAAAGATGAAAATTTTGACCCTAATGATGAAGTGCCACCTAGCTGATTGCTGTAGAACAACAGGCCTACTGTCTTGGGTTTTGCCAAGTTTATCATATTTTCTGAAATGTTGCAGATTCCTCAGCCTCAGGAGGACCTCTGCATGTACCCAAGCAGCTCACTGTGGAGACAAAAGACTCTGATCAAGTCAGTGTTGGAGGTAAGGAGTTTCTTACACTGTTTCTGACAATACTTACAGTTGCCTGTCCTAATACTGTGCAAACTGGTACTGCAGCAACAATGTAGCAAAGAGACGTCGATCTGTTATTAGAAAGAGCCTAGTTGATTCCCCCAGGATGTCCATGTTCAAGAGAGAGAGAGAGAGTTGATGAATTCCAAGAAACTGATAACTTGTTATAAAGCATCGCCTACCCACTACTCACATTGTATTTCTGTGTGCTGTAGGAGGTTCCAAAAAGAAGATGAACCACACGTGGGAAGGACCCAAGATGAACCGAGTCAGCACACCAACCCGTGCACACAGGGTAGGTCGGGGAAAAAAGGGCCCCAGCTAACCACCATCTTACAGTGTCCTGTGGTCTCTTGTTAATACATAAAAATGAATTTAACATACACTGTACTATTGGGTTGGCTATACAAGAACATGTACATGTCTGTGGTACTATAGAATGATATATACTAACTGCATGGTGCAGAGGGTATTTTACAACACTCTAACAGACTATCACTGTCATTAAACAGCTCTCTACCTCCAAGTAAAGGAGATTTTATTTTGTCCGCTAACTGCATGCTATTTCACGCTACAAAGTTGTAACATGGGATATTTCATTCTTGTGCAGACTGAGCATGACCCTTGCCCTGGTGTGTATTTTTCAGGCCCGCAGGATGCAGGCTCTGTTCCTCGTACTGTCTGACTCTAACCGTAAAGTTAGTCTCTGTCCTAACACCCTTTCACATGCATGGGTAGATCATATGTCAAACATTCTGATTAATGACTATTTGCATGATATACCTGTTATGATGATTGCAATTGTCACCCAAGTAACAGACTTTTGATGGAGTTTTAACATTTACCTTGTTAATGCATGGATGACCATTTTTTTTATTCAATTTGATTAATACATTTAACCTTTTCTGACATTCAAAACTGCTGATTATACTAACCATGTGGAATGTGATTGATTCCTGTTAAAAATAATTAAGCATGGCAATAGTAATTTTATACCAGTTCCACAACAAGATGTAGTTGCTCTCTTACTATTGAACTGGGTTCTGATTTTGAATGGAAGATTCTAGACATTTTCTGATACAAACAACATGAAAATCTGAAGTACAGGACCTAAATCTCCTTTCAAATGACAAATAATTGAAGGGTATTCCATCTATAATACAGAGGAAGGGTGGTGAGGATCCCTTTTTTTATTCTTTTGTTACTTAAACGTTTAATTCTAACTCTATCTTTAACTTTCCTTCACCTTTTACTTTTCCAATTAACTGACCAATGCACCTTCTCTCCCCTTTATGACTTTTTTAAATAGAAAAAGCACCAATGAACTATCAGATCTGGAACAACAACTGGGATACAAACTTCAACCTTCAATCAGTTTGTCGAATCTGCAGAATATATCAAGTGGCGCAATGGTCACATGATCAATAAATAACACTATTAATTTTCTACATAAATTCCATTCATTATTTGAAGTATAGTCTGGTATGATATGCACATATGTATAGTTGTACACAAAAGTCATGTAGACAAAGCAATGAAGTAACTTGAATACACTGAAGTACGTGTACATCAACAAGATAACCCAGTAACAGTAACTAACACTTTTCACAGCCAGTTAGGCATCTGGCAATGTACCTAGTCACGCACTTCATCCTAACTGTACGCCTCATTAAAGCTGCCACATGCCTGCATGTACAAACAGACAGACAATGACACAAACCAAAAGGTCGCTTCTTGGCTTCCTCCCTATGAATTTTTCAAGAAAGTAGAAAAGGTGAAGGCCTCAGCAGTGTTGGCAGTTTTCCATCAAAACAGTGTGAAAGAAAGTTTCTCCTAATTGCCACTCTGACAGACAAAAAGCAAAGGTGGTGAAGTGTTGTAGAGTAGAGAAGTTGAAGGCCTCACCTGGCTTGGTTAAGTAGTTGTGTCAACATTTCTTTCACAATGGATACCAAACTGAGCGCAGAGACTACACAAAACACTCAAGACATAGTCATTTCAGCACACACCAAACTGTAACGCACCACCACTACATTTTTTGCTGACTTGAACACACCATCTAATTCACCTGTTCTGTCTCGTGTTTTGCGCCATAGGACCGCGGGAAAACAATGAGCGCCAGCAGCAGTGGTAGCGGTGACAGTAGGAACCCGGAGAGGGTGACCAGATCCAAGTCTTATGACTCTGGTTTCTCCGACTACAAGGTAAGGTTGGCTTGACTTCACACGGTGGTCAATCTGTTGTGTCCATGAGGTTTACGTTTCAAAACTGCGGGAGTTCCTTCAGTGTGGTTGTTAATGGAATTGGAATGTAATGAGCTGGAGTAGAAAGTTGAATATGTCCTTGAATGCAATATCATAATGATAATGTTAAATTTGAATCTATGTTGTATTCAGAGCATACATAATTATTCTAGGAAATGACTGTATGTATATTAAATTTGCATGAAACTGGTTGGTCTTAAAAGTCACAAAATGCATTGGCACCCTGTCTTTAGCAGTGAGTGCTACAGTCACATTGTCTGTTTCTTGTAGGATAAACCAGTGAAGGTCAAGTACACAACAAAGCCAACACCAGTGCTCCAGCCCCTCCCCATGGCCCAGGCCTCGTCCACAGACCTGGCTGAAGACCTCAACCCACAGTCATCACACATACAGGTAGAAGCTGTCAATCAAAAAGGTTATGAAGCCTTTGCCAGACAAAACCGACCCGAAACCCCAAAGGGGACGGGATCCAAGACTAAAGTACGGTCTTACTGGAAGGAGCCTGTGAAGAACTCAGAAATGTACAAGCCAAATGTAAAACTAGAAAAGCTGAGGCCGTGGCCACCAGAACTTGGGAACGGCAAGAGGGTGGTTTCACCGCCAAGTAGGAAAGACTCCTCCTCACCAAAACAGGAACAGGGTAAAGATCAGACTGTTAGGTACACTTCTCCAGCTAAAGTACAATTTATTGACAACAAGAAGGGACAAGACTCGAAAATGGTAGAAGATGAAGCAAAAAGACAAACAAGAACTCGTGAAAGACCAACTGCTGCTCGGCGTCCGAGTAGCCAGGAAACCGTGGAATCAAACGAAGGTCAAAGGACTCCAACGTCACCTAAAGTAAGGACGTTCTCACCCGATATTCCTCATCATAGGAAAGGGTCAGGGAACCACAGATATGTAGCAGCTAATTCTGAAACTGGAGATTCACAAAGGCATCACCGCGAGCATCTCTCCTCAGGGCACCAGAATCACTCGGACTTCAAGCGTTCGGCGACCTCTGGACGTGGTTCAACGTCAAGTGGTTCAGTGCACTATGTCACCATGGACTCATTTCCAGACAATGGTGGCGCTGGGCAAGAAAACACAGATGGTTTTCCTCCAGACATGGGAGACTTACCGGAAGCATTGATAGATGGGAGGACTTTTGAACCAGGTGGTGATTTCCGGAAGGGAAGCTGGGATTACAGAAGATCTTCTACAGAAGATGTCAGAACTGGGACTTGCATTGACAGTAAAGAGGGAAGAGTGTTCCACAGGTATACTTCTGTCTTTTGTTCTAGCTTGCTTTAGATACACATCCTAAGAAAACGATTTATTCGCTTCAGCAAAAATGTAAAAGAAAATGCCAAATGCTCCATACTTCATCTTTTTAATTGTTTAATGTTAACTGTACCTTCCTTAATCTACATGTATGTTGTATGTTTTGTCTGTGTCATTGTTTGTCTGTTAAAGATTTTTGTGTGGGAAAACCTGAAAAATGTCTTCCTTCCACAGTTTGTATTTTTCATGTTAACTGTCATCTAACAATGTGGTACGTTGTATTTCCCATACGGCTCAGTCTGTCTGACACAGAGAACACAAAAGGCACCAAGAAGTTTCGTGAGATGAGACTACCCCACCCTAACCCTATAACCAGGTAGACCAACCAAGCACAAGAACGATCGGATATGTCTTTTTTTTCCGTTTGTTTTCATCTCATTAAAGTCATTCTTTTCATGCATAACATTTCAGGACATGCTCAAGTGCAAGTTGCGGTGGATTTCTTTTTTTATTTGTCCTATTTGTTTTGTTTTTTTCATGCATAACATTTCAGGGCACGCTCATGTTATTGTGGCTTTACAACCTTCCTTTACTCTCAATTTGTTTAACTAACAAAGTCCCTTTCTATGTGTGAACATCAGAGGGCTGTGGTTGTTCTTGTTTTTCTGGTTTTATTTGCAGATTTCATGGGTGCTGGTGTGGCCATATCTTGTTTTTTGCAAGAAGTTTTTATTTGGTTCTTATCATACCTAACATCATACATCTGCTATAACTCTCTTCACCTGAGGTATATCATTATCATACTGTTTGTGACATTTTTGTTGTGACATTTTTGTTTCTCACCATCCTTACATCAGCACTCTGCTTAAATTACTCAAGAGTAATATATTATGAACTCTGAGTTGATATGTAACCATCATATTTCAAAGATTTATGCCTCTGCTTGTGTGCATAGAGTTATAGAAAATAGAGTAATAAAAACTTTTAGAATCATACGCCACATCTAACCTTTGATAAATTTTACTCCGTCACTGATGATTACCTGGTTTGTTGTACATACCATCTTCTGAGAGTTTGAAAAACAAAATGTTTAATGTCATGCTATGACTGTTTTGCAGAAGAACACAGGATCCTACTGTAGAGATTTCAGTTGGGAAAGGGTTTGCAGCAGTACCCAGTAGTTATGTACAGAGGACCGAGGCCTTCATTAAAACACACAGGTAGGGTTTGTTACAATCAGTATACATTTTTGTATCTTATCATGCATGTAGATATTAGCTTATAGTTATACATTACAGAATTAATAGTTACCTTTTTTTTAAAGTTTACGAATGTCAAACTGGCAATGTCTCCTCAGCCTTGTGGCTTGCATTTTTGTTCTGCAGTAATTTGGTACACACTGTTGTTTGCATTCAAGATATGTTTAATTTTACAATAATGTTGTAAGCTTTTTTTCATCTTAAACTACAATCTAAGCCAAAGACAGCCTACCCTGGGAACTGAGGATGTAGATAGTTTATAACATTTAGTCTACAAAAAACTTAGTACTAGCATGTCACTTATCACCAGTTGTTTGTCTTTACAGACCAGCGGTAAGAAAGTCCCTGATCTCCCACTACCCCCCTACCCGAGTCGTCCCACCCCCCAGCCTGGCAGGAGGGGGTAACAAGAGCATGTGGCAGCCTGAGTTTCCCTCCCGCCCCCTGGAGAAGAGCAACTCCAACAAGTTTGTGCCGATGCAGTACAGAACCCAGCCCCTCAACATGCCCACACCCGGGCTGCACAGGGAGGGCACCATCCCCAACCTCTTCAGCAAAAGTAAGACAAGGGCCCTTTTTTATTAACATTTTCCTACATGTACAGTATATTTTACACTGTCAAAAAGTAGTAGATGCTACTTGAAACGTCTGATGGTTTTCAAAATTTATCCAGTTCCTTGAGTAAAAGGTGTATCTCATTACCTGGATGTTAAACCTTCATCAACATTTCCTATATTTTCTTCAGAATTGTTAAGAAATTACAAGTTTTTTTTACATGAAAAATGAACAGATGAAGCACTTGATTTGTCAGAGAATGTTATTTCCTAGTCAAAAGAGTTTCTCATTATCTGTAAGTTAATAATATGTAATTCTTTATGATATGATTGCTTTTCTGTAAGCTATTCTGAAGTAAGACCTCGTGTCTGTCGCTAGGTGCATTCCTGCAGAAGTTAGAAGCCCTGGGATACACTGGGTCCCGAGCCAACCTCAGACCCATGTATGACGGCACATCGGAGAAGAAACCTGGTGCCAAGGCAGCTGCAACTGAGAAGGATAGGTGGGTAGTATGTTACCATCATTATCATTTTTAACCTTTCTGGGGGTACAGAGGCCACCACGTTACTGTATCACATTTACAAATGTACTTTCGTTGAAGATGTTAACTGCAGTTTGGAAATAGTGTTTTCTTTACTTATACTCAGTGGGGCCATTAAATAAGGATGTAAATCTTGTTTTGGCTGTTTGATACAAAAAAGTCTCAGCTTTTTGTGAATTAAAACTTAGCTGTAATGCCTTATCCACAGGTCACCTCCAGCCCATCTAAAGACCAGCAAAGATCCACACAACCACGCCTCCTGTCAGTACTCTCCGGCACTGCAGCACAGCCTGACGGCACACCACAACAGACATGCAGTTCCTGTGGTCACCGAGTCTGTCTGTGTACCTGCTACCTCCCCCTCCCCTGATCATGTACTACAGAGCCCCAGTTGACACTGAGTTGTGCTTTTATCTTATCTTAATGTTCATTCCACAACATAAGAAGAGTATGGGTGACCCAGTGTTCTTGGCTGGAATGTGGAAAAGCTGCATTGCACTATCAGCTACCACAATAGAATTACGCTTTGTCTCAAGCATTACCCTTTGAGTGAGAACAACATGACTTCTATGAAAGTCACAATGAAATAGTCTTTTCATCACAGCATACATGTACTCTCTCAGGCAGCTAAAAGACATTTCATACTGTAAACCCCATGAGACTCTTAAAGGTTTAAAAGCTGCTATTATTTATAATCCTTTTACTACATCCTAACATGTCAAGAAGTGTATTGACAGGAGAATTGCAGTACTGCCACTATACATTCCAACCTACAGAGTGAGATCATGACTTGAGTAAAGAGGTACATATGACATGAATAATTGTGTTCAGCTATAAATATTGCATAAAAAAAATTAACTCAACAAGATATTGTATTAACTTCGTGATCTAAGATAATTTTACAATTATTTTCACACACACCACCTCTCTTTTGTCTGCCCAAGGTCCATTTCATTTGTACATAATGAGAAAGTTGTATATATCTTGTAGGCCACTCTATTTCTTTTAATATAAAACTTTATATTAAAGTTTTTAACTGAATGTAATTGTAGCCAGATGCACTTGTTCAAACAAAGTCAAGCAGAAATGTTTTATTGAAAGTACTTAATACACCTGTTACAAACGTCATGTGAATAAGACAAAAATCATGACATGACAATATACGACATATAATGTTACATGTAATATGCAACTTTGGTGTCAAATTTAAATGTATTTTTTATTCCTTTTTATTGTTAAGGAAATGCAAATACCTAATACACCTGTTACAAACGTCATGTGGATAAGACAAAAATCATGTGAACTTCTGTTGCATATGACATATATTTACATGACATATATATGACATATAATATGCAACTTTGGTGTCAACTTTAAATGTATTTTTTATTCCTTTTTATTGTTAAGGAAATGCAAATCAGTGTTGAATGTATATAATGTGGCATGGTTGACAAATACTGTAACAGGAATATGGATGTAAAGGAGATACAATGTACATGACACAATGTAAATGCAAGCATATCTTTATAAATGGACTGTAACGGTTAAAGGAATAAACAGTTCCAATGTCCATGTGTGCGAGTGCTTTTATGGTTAAATATTTGCTTTTGCCCCACACGTGCTGTAATTCTTCAATCACACGTGATTCACGTGAAACGAGAGAACAAAGCATTCTGTTCATGCATCTGGATTCTTAGGATTTCAGTGTGTATTTAATTGTACACAGTTTTAGTCTAGTTCAAGTGGGATATAAAAGCTACATGTACACCATAGACACATTTTGTATTTTGCACCACAGTTAAAGCATGTAGAATGTGGATATACAGGCTCAGAAATAGGTGGCACTTTTCAAAGAACAAAAGCAGGTCAGAGGTTGAACAGGAGACAAGTGTCCTTGATTATATAACTTTGCTGTTGGTCTATACTTTGTTGTTTGGCATACTAACCCCTTTACGAGACAAGCCTACATATTTTAGGTCAGTACCTTATATATCACTGTTGTTTCAGAAACAGGCATAGAACAAAAGCAGGTCAAGAGTTTATAAAACTTGTCATTGAGACAAAGCAGACCTGGGGTCCTTGAATGTGTTTACCCTTTGTCTATACTTCGTTGTTTGACATACTAACCCTTTTATGGAACCATAGCTTGGCAGGCTTGCATTTTTCATAGGTCACTTAACGGTCACTAGTGTGAGTTCAAAGGGAAGGTTATTTTTAGGAACAAGCATCATCGCAGCTTGATGTGGCATGTGAGTACTGTCAGGCTGTTAGGAGTCGCTGACTTGTGATGTTATCGACCTACATTGTTAAATGCTTAAATCTTTAGCAACATTGACTACTGACTGCCATCCAAGAAAACCAGGACTGGTGTTACCAGTTTGAGCTCGTTTTGTTTGAACTATCAGCCAACAGGTAAGTACATGCAGGCTTCAGTTTCCAATAATCCTGTGGTTGTTTGCAGTTGGCTTGAGCCTGTGAAGCATGTAATATGTCAAGGACAGTCAGAAAGCCAGAAATTCAACTCAGTTGTGGTACACACCAAGGGATTGGAGCACATATCATACATAAGAGAAAGATTTATAATTTCATGTAGCTTGATTGTAGTCAATCTGACTAGTCCTAGAAATGGCTGCCAGCAATGTGGCAGGTTATACATGTAAGTTATACATTTTGCCTTGTTGTTAAGAACACTTTAGACTAATTGCAGTGAATTTTTGTGCTAAGGTAAGAAATAAGAAAAGGACAACAAAAAACAATTCCCCGTGGATATTGATGGACTAGTCTCTAGTAGAGTGTTTTGGTGTGTTATTGTAGTAGGAGATATCCATCATGGAAGACAGCCATTTGAAGCCCTCCATGGATCTGGCAGCACAGCTCCAGGCCCAGCCAGGTGACAGGATCTCCTACCATGCCTGGTCCAGGTCAGACAACGGCCTGGTCGAACATCACAGCATCTATGTCGGGCAGGGGAAAGTGGTGCATTACAAGGACGAGGAACAACTTGTACGTGGAGTAAACATCAATCAACCAATTTCAATGCACAGTGGCAAGTTGATAAACAGTAACATAATAAATTTAAACAAAGTCTAATGTCTTTTATTCACGATTAACAAGAACTGCATGCTCAAGTAAGAGGCTCAGTATAGTAACTGCTTTTTCTTCGTTTTGCAAGTATAAATTATCTCAGGTCATAAAGACAGTTTTAGCACACAGCTGTCAGGCCTTGTATTCATGATCATTATGACTGTAACAGCTAGTACTAGTGTCTTTGGCAACATTGAAATTTTCTACGTTAGCAATATGGGTAAATGTTTCCCTTTGCTCATAAATTAGGCTGCTGAGCACATGTGGACTATGCAATACTACATGCAGTACATGTACATGTAATACTACTGCCTGATAATAATACATAATAATTTCTAGGGCTGATATGTGTTACTCTTTTTCATACATGTTGTTTGTACTTGCAATTAGCCCTTGGGTATGTATTTGCAATAAACTCTTTCTTGTATACAAACTAAATTGTGTAGTGATTCAAAACCCTTCTAAAGTCTATTGTTTCAGGTGGTGCAGACCTGGTTGAGTCATGTGGCTGCAGGTGGTAAGACCACACCTGTCAACCTGAAGGGACCGTTCACGACGTACTCGCCGGCGGAGGTGGTGAGCAGGGCGGAGAGACAGGTGGGACACTCCTACAGATACGACATCACCTTCCCTAACTGTCACAGCTTCGCAAACTGGTGCCAAACTGGGAAGGAGCAGACTGGAAACACTCCGGTAACTATCATATATATACGTTGAATAGTGCTTAGAAATATCACAGCTTTTTAAAAAATGGAAGATATTACAGATTGATATGGCCAATAAATGACTTACAGGACTCCCAAGGAAGTGCTGTTAGTTGCATTCACACCTGAAAGTCGCTGCCCTATCAAAATGCATGATTGCTTACATTTTACAAGAGACTATTCTTATCAGCTGTGTAGGATGTCTTGAAAAATATTTTTAAAACTTAATGTAAAAGCTTAATACATAGGTACATGTAACATACTTGAGTCATACAACAATGCAAGACTCTCAATATCAGTCTACAACAAAATATGACTACATGTTATACCGTAGTTTGTAGTTGGTAGTAGTGGAGAAAATATTTCTTACCAGGTTGAATTTTGTCAGAAGTGTACTTTACAGTTTACTCAAATGCTACTATTCCACATTTCCAGGTTAAGACTTACATTCTGGGCCTGGGTACTGCAGCTGTTGTTGCCTTCACCCTGCATCACTTCTTGAAGTAAGGATCATTGGACAAGGCTGTCAACTACCTGAGCCTCTTGAGGAATGATGCAGATCTGATGTCACTCAGCTCAATGGACACAAATTGGACTGCCAGATAATGCCTCAATCTCCATGGGTAATACCCACAAATAACCCCAGCTGGGGAAAGTAGGGGATGATGTGAATGTCATGTTATGTCACAATGTGATATTGTGGATGGATATTTATGAGAATTGATATGTGTGGCATCTGCAGAAAATCTTGTAAAACATTAATGGATATCAATTACTTTCTGAGGAAGTGTTAGTACACATGTACATGTATAACAATAATAAAATAATAGTTGCAAATTACTGCAG
The DNA here is from genome assembly GCF_001625305.1 of Branchiostoma belcheri. Classification (NCBI taxonomy): domain Eukaryota; kingdom Metazoa; phylum Chordata; class Leptocardii; order Amphioxiformes; family Branchiostomatidae; genus Branchiostoma; species Branchiostoma belcheri. The sequence goes on along the minus strand of NW_017803046.1, from coordinate 2,946,628 downwards.
TGTTACTAGTGTAACATTAGAGAACTGTGCATCTCACATTCAAGTTAGACCCACTGAACAAAGACACACTAAAATTCCATGTAGGATATACAAAGCTAATTTAATACATGTAAACATCACACTCTTCCAGTTCTTTTGTGTTGTTATGTACTACTCAACTGGTGCAAAAACGAATGAAAAAGGTTGACATGCTTGTACATTTCAAATGAACTTGTACAGGTTATCACTCAAGTCAAATCCAAATTCAAACTTTCAGTTGGTCTCTCACAAATTAATAACAAAAGTTCAAATACACAGTGACACACGAAGCACACAACTACAACATATGTATGTATTAAGAAACCCAGAATTGAGACTGATATCACAACGGTCTTTGTGTTTGTGAAGTTGTAGCTGTGAAACATCTACATGTTTGCCAAATTTTGATGTGAATATTGTAATCTGTACCTACTGAACTGATACTAATAAGTGTAACTGTAAGTATGGGGTTACCTGACATACTACAATGTACAATCTATCTGAACTGCATATTCCTCATGCATAAAGCAGCATTGGCCTTTGCAATGCATTCACTGAGTACAATCTGTGGACTCTGCTATTGAGGCAAGTTACAACAAAGCAAATTAAGTCCACAGCTTTAATGGTTGACAGACAATTGTAACCTATCACACATGTGAAATTAAGGTACTCTTGTAGTCATCTACACAACCCATCACAACTGATTTCAGCCAAATAATGTAACAAATAGTTGATATACATGTACATGTATGTAACACAGCCTGCACTTCATCCAACATGGTATCTTTACCGAATGATAACAACATAAAGAGCAAAAATTGATAACTGTCACCTCACACATCCTGTGTACTTAATATACAGTCAGGCAGTTGGAATCCTTGCTAACATGTGTTATGCCTTGCCGGTAGCTTTAGCCTGGGCCTGCTGAAACTGCTGTTGAAGAACCGTCAGCTCCTTTCTGCTCTTCTCTTGTTTCTCTTCAAAATCCTTAATGGTTGCGTCTTGTCGTTTACTACAAAACACAAACAAATTCGTATATCATCTACATTTTTCGAATTGTATTATTGTCATGTCTGAGACTTTGGAATTTCAATATTTTCTTATCTTTTTTGCCCATGGATTGTAAGGCACTTTGATTGTTTTGTACATGTACTGTACTTCTTGTTTTACACTAAGGCAACATGAACTGTAGCTTGGTACTTGCAGTTAATTTTTGCTAATTAATGTTTAATCTATACATACATCCTACGTACTGCTGCGCAATTCAATAGTTCTGCAATACGTCAAATATCCAGAAACATGTACATTTGTACTTACATTTCCCCTTCAATATACTCTATTCTCTTGCCGACATTGGCCTTGGCCTCCTCCAGGTCTTGTTTGACCAATACCGGTCCTGTCAGCTTGTACACGTTAGCATCTGTCTCCAGGAGTTCCAACTCCTGTGGGAGACCAACAGTGTACTTATATGTGAGACCACAAATTACAGATAAACAACATCATGGTAAATACTACATTACAAATACAATATAATCAATTAGCATATATACTATAGGGGGATCTGGCAATGCATAACACAAATGTGTTAGTCCATAATCTACTGAAAGAAACAGATTTACATAAATTTCATCTTTGTTTTATTCTTTTGGAGGGGAAAGGACCATCAACATCAACATACCTATACCAAAGCAGTTGCAATGAAGGATGACCAGTCAGACTCTCAGAGGTTCAGTCAGGACAGAGAATTTCCTTGTTTGGAGTTGATAGAGATTGTCATCAAATTTTATTTATCATATTCAAGAACCACATGAAACTGTAACACCTCACCTCTTTCACAATTTTGTTTTCGTTCAGCTGTACATCCAGCTGGTTCCTTGTCGATGCTGTCTTCTGTAGGTCTGTCAATTTACATAAAGTAAAAATTTCGTCATATTTTTAGAAAATCGAAACTTACAAATTATTCTATATTGGCTGTCAATCTAGCTATAGAAAATCATGTCTATATCTAGAGAGTAACACTGACGTGTGGCAATACTATACATATTTTAATAGAAAAAACTACATCGTACGTAAACGTACTAACCACCACAAGCTACATAGCTACATTTAGGTAATTCTGCTTCAGCCAAGGGCTAAACCGACACATGACCGAGCAAAGGAAAATGTGCTGCCCGTGCTAGTTCTGCCCCCCTCCCCACACGTGTCTTCGCCTCTTGCTGGTTCAATCCGTCTGTTTCGCACGTTTTTTGCGCTCATGAGGGTAGCTAATGTAATAAGGGATCACCACATGCTTAATTCCCGACGTTACCTTTCTGAACTCCCTGAAATTCCTTCAGTTTTTTCTCCAACTGGTTCCGCATTGTCTCCATAGCCGCCATGGTGATGATGATGATGAAAAGTGGTACAGTCCATGGAGGGACAGGGGTCATTGACCCAGAGTAGAAATCTTCAAGCAGATGTTGGGGGTAGAGCCTAGGATAATAAAATGAGGAGGCATAGAAGATAAATCATATGCACTGTAGGCAGCATGTAAAAGTATGGTTGGTAAATGTTCCTTGACCATATTAATCAGTAATATTCTGCAATCAAGACAGACACAACATTATATCATTCATAGGATATTTCTTTATTCAGTGAATTCAATTCATGTTGCTAATGCTTTATATCTCTGTAAGTGATTTGGGTACACTTTTCTTCTTATTGCTTAAAACTTACATGTTCTGTTGTATTTACAAGAGACAACATGTTGTCTTTCACATTTCTATTGCACCTTTCTATCATGTTGTTTCATGCCAGAAAGCATTTTACAGCTGCCTTTGCAAACACTCTGAATCCCCGTCAGGGGTTGTTTCATCAGAAGTCCAAGTACACCAAGTCAATGCTAACTCCGGACCTTTGAAAACAAAAACCCTGATAACCTAATCAACAACAAAATCATCGTAATAATGAGTTTACCCTGGAGTTTTATTTTATGCTCAGTTACTATCAGATACACCAAGTTGTATTTCAGAATCGTGATTGTAAAGTAAACAGTAAAGGAAATAGCACTGTACATTTGACTCATTTGGCAAGTTGCTCCTTTTTCAATATGTTACCGAATTCATGCTTAGCCTAGGCTGCAATATTCAATGCCCCCATAACTAGCCAGGATACTTGTATGGATAGTGGGGATGCCACCAGTGTAAGACCTGAATGCTTTTTACTGGGTCCAGAATCACTCTTTCCCCCAGCATAGCTGAACAGTTAGCTTTAGTCCTGGCCCTGTTTGAACCATTAGCTGCCTTTGGTTTCTTCCTAGTCATGCACAGCTGATCTGAAAAGTGCATCATTATACAATGGTTCTGCATGTTTCCACTGAGAGCAAGTTTGATGTCAGCCATGACTTTTCCCATAACAGTTCCCGGGACAGCAATATAGTGTGGAGCCACGATGCGGAGTACGCAGTAACCGTCTTCTGGGTTCACCAAAGCGTCGTCATTATCTTCATCCACATCCCACAGCCTCCTCCTCCTCCTCCTGGGATGGTAGATGCCACCTGGTGGCCGGCCGGGGAGCTGCAGCTTGAAGTAGAAGACCCAGACGTCTCGTATGCCCGACTGAGTGGAGAGACAGGTGCGGCCCTTGGAGCACCAGCTGTACAAGCACCTGCTGCCGATGATGCCATTGAACCTCTCCTGGTCCACAGGTGCTCTGGTGTTCACCTGCAGCTGGAAAGGTGTGTACAGGTAGAACAGAGACCGGACAACACAAGTCCGCAGACACATGGTTCTCTCCATACACTCAGGCTGCAGACGTTCAGGCAGCTGAGCAGAGGACGAGTAGTACCTGTTGTAGAGCCTTCGCCAGAAGCCGATGGTTTGAGTAAGATGCCAGGTATTTCTACAAATTGCAGCAAACCTTCCAATATCCTCTGGCCTGATGTAGGGAGCAAGTACAAACCACAGATCCATTGGATACTCAACTTCAGGCTCTGAACTGTCTTGTACTTGCCTGTGTTTATTGTTAAGTTGGTTAATGCTAGTCAAGTTTTCTTCAAGTTCAAGTTCAGTGTCACTGTCACTCCCTGCATGGATGTCTCCCTGGTCACTGTCCCAGTCTTTCTCATACCAGGGGAGTGAGTCTTCCTCTTCCATCTTCAAGGTTTCTGACGGCTGGACGTGACAGAGAGCCTTGGCTTGCCGGACGAAGGCGTTAGCCTCGCCCTTGCCGAGCCTCCCAGATGGAGGGTGAGTAGTACCGTCGGCGTCGGCAAACTGTTGAAGTGTCACGTCTGCTTCTGTGCCCAACTTTGCACGCCTCCTCCTGGCCTTCTTTCCTCTCTTCGGCATGTCCTGGTTGTCTCTGTATCGTGACACACATGTCAGCTTCTACACTATTGACTTCTGTAGGCTTCAGCGACAAGTTTTTAAGGGTAAAGATGATATATTTTGAGGGGAGGGAGCAAACTCCCACTTTCAGGAGCCCATGACGCTTGGACGTTTCTTGGGTCGAAACCATTAAGATAAGTGGAAAATCAACGCATTTTTGCAGTGACAAAATTGACACAATTTGCCATAAATTTGTATGTTTTCAAAATTATACTAATTTTACAGATATTTATATTCAAAATCTGTTTGACTTTGTATTTCTTTGACTGCATTAAAGCTAATATTGTAGCTTCCTCTACTTCCAATCGGACCCTATCGGACAGAGTGGTTAGCTCCATTTTGGTTCGACCCTTGACCTCAATCATTTTTATGCAACCTTGCTCACAACAGGGGTTATATATTGCCCCTCTCTCACTCTCTACGAAGGATCACTACTATCAAACTTTTACCAGTGGATATCTAAGAAAGCTGCCGACAAAATGAGCTCCTTTTCCTTGAGTAGGGTTACGTTACAGTGCGTCAGGAAAGGGTCACAGGTAAGGCTATACATGTATTCATATTGATACATGTGAAGCTCAAAGCTTAAGCTAGCTTTGTATTATACTGCTAGTAAATTGTATGTAGTACGTTATATATTTGATATTTGCACATCAGAGTCACACTTTTTGTTTTGCTTTTTTTCAGTGTGGCTTGTTTGCAGCAAGGACCAGTAATTTTAGACCAGGTAAGAGTCATAAAATATGTGTTGTTATTATTCATCACAGACGCCAGACTCACAGGTACATGTACTTGATGGTAATGATTATGATGTTTCCCAATCATAGCCGATGATGGTAAATTATTACCACTTGCCCTATCATTCTCCATGCATCATAAGTTGACATCAACAAAAATTGTCTTGCTATAATTTTATCGAGACAGATGTCCGACCCATCTATCTATATATTATTATAGAACATTATATTTCATATATGGGACCACTGAGATAAGTACTACTGATTCACTCACCGTTTTATATAATGTACCTCTATCTAACTTTTCTAGGATGAATGAAGTGTTCTCTCTATTCCGCAGGTACAAGATATGCCAGTCAGACCACGTCCCGGTCCAGTGCCCTCCCCCCTCCCCATGCCTGGTTCCTCCTGTCTATCCCTGCTGCAGCCTTCGGGCTGGGCACATGGCAGGTCCAGAGGAGACAGTGGAAGTTAGACCTGATCAAAGACATGGAGGCCAGGACTAACCGATTGCCTGTTCCCATACCTACTGAGTGAGTAAGATATACATAGTGTTCTAAAATAGCCCTAAGTGCAGGATATCAGGATTTTCTTCCACAACCAGTATGTTTCTCACCTGCTCATGTTTTGACGCCTGTCAGATATCTTCCTCAGAGCTTCTGTTTGACAGGCAAGTGAGAGACAATGCCAGTTGTGTAAGAAGAAAATCCTGATATCCTATGTCCTACCAGCCTCATGAAATTATTTGAGCCTATACGTGTTTAATGTACATAATAGTCTATTTTATATGTGCTGAGATGGTCAATGGCACAAATTAAAGTTGTTTACTCAATATAATTAAAGTGTGAATGTTTGTGTCCACTTTTCAGGCAACTGGAGCTTCAGACAATGGAGTACAGACCAGTCAAAGTGAGAGGCAGTTTTGACCACTCCAAGGAGATGTACCTGTTACCCCGTTCTCTGAACACCCATGACACAGGAGGGGGGATGGGAGCCAGGGCGCAGTCAGGGGCTCAGGTGGTCACACCCTTCCACTGTGCAGATACAGGGTGAGAGCTCTTCACATCTTTGGTACATGTTGTACATGGTAATTCTGTTTGCCCCATACATGACAATGTAGCTTAGTAGACGTGTAATGTATCAGTCTACTACAGCATTTGATGCCAAAAGACTGCTATAAATAATAAGTATAAAATTAAATGTCCTTGTATTCTGTGAAAATTGATAGCCCTGTCAACATGCAAATAATATCAGCCTTTTGTTTGTGTTAATTTTACGATATTCATTGGAAGACCTCGAGCACAATGAAGAGTCAAAAGTTATGCATTTTTATGATTTGATCTTTGATTCACATGCAGGAGGACAATTCTAGTGAATAGAGGATGGGTGTCCAAGAAACATATCAACCCAGCAACAAGACCAGATGGCCAGGTCAGTACTTCATTTTTAACATTATATCATATGTCTATTAATTGTGTACAAGCTGGTTAGTAAACCACAGGTTCTCACAGATGTTGTTAACTTCCACTGCAGGTTACAGGAGAGGTAGAAGTTGTTGGTCTAGTGAGGCTGAATGAAAAAGGTGAGACTTTTTTTACCTCTTAGTATTTACACAATAAACAATGCATTGCTTTTAGATATCACTAAGTAAAAGACCAGTGGCAATTGGCTGATGTTTTATATCTACATGTACATACACTGTATATGGAAGACAATTTTTCCTTCCATTTTGAATGTTGGTCCTTTTGATGTATTATTTTGTTGTTGTTTCATTCCCCCAGAGAGCACCATTTGTCCCAAAGAATGACATCGCACACAACAGATGGCACTTCAGGGATGTGGAGGCCATGGCCCAGATAACAGAAGCACAGCCTATCTTCATAGAAGCAGTTGGAGGTAAGACTATCAGTTTCGTTCTGAAAGTGACATCTTTAAATTCATTTTGAAGACTTCATCTTTGCTCTCTTAAAGCTAATATGCACTTTATTTCTATTGGCAACTGTTTGTACTTCAGAAGCCTCAAATGTAGCTCACCATTTCAAACAAGAACCTTTGCTGTCATTAAATACCAATGATTGTAGAATGTTAGGAGTTATTGAGTATCTGTTGAATTATGTTTTCTTGACAGGAAGCACAGTGCCAGGTGGACCCATAGGAGGGCAGACTAGGGTGCAACTTAGAAATGAACACATGCAGTACATCCTCACATGGTGTGTATAGACTGCTGTATCTTCTCAAAATCTCTGCCTTGTAACAGAATGTCATGTGGCTTTTGTTCCCTAGTTTTCTGTTACGGTTTCACTACCATTTGACATTCATCCAGATTTTCACACTACCATATACAGTCCATTCAGTACTGTCATATTTCAGTATGGCAGAAAACATACCCCTCAATTTGAATACATTTTACCCAGTTTATAGTTCATGGCAATGACATGTTTGTTGCCTTTCTTCCAGGTACTCATTGGGCATCTTGACTGCCTTGGGATGGTACTGGACCTACTTCAAGAAAGTGCCAAGATAAGGGTGTTTCCTGTATAGGAGAAAAGTGACTGATAGGCAGGATCCCAACCTTCTGAATGACCAGCAACTTTCTGAGGCAAATATTTATGCATAATTGTATCCAATAAAGTGAACAGTGTAGGTATTTAATCAAACATTGCCTTTCTCCACTACGACAAGTCATGTATATCTACAGATATTTTCATAAATTTATGGATACATTTATAATTTACATCGCCATGGCATTTACTGTTTCTCACCACCACATCCAACCCACCACTATCTGGTAAGTTTAGAGTCTTGTCTGTATCTTTACTTATGTATAAAAGGAAAGAAATAAACTCTCGATCCAGACTTTGCTAATTGTCTCACCCAACTTTCTGCCTATTTGAATTGATGAAACTGAAACCATTCAGACAAGTACAAAAGACCATGTTTGGGATGGAAATGTTTATTACATTTTTAGAGCTTCTCTGATAAATCTGTGGATGTCTATCCCATCTTCTGAGCAAGCTCCTTGGCCTTGGCCTTCTCCAGCTTCGCGATGCGGGCAAGGGACTTGTTGCCCATGACACCACCGCCCCAGTGCCGCCGGATCTGAAACATGAAATAGAGATACTCAACAGATGTACTTTTTCTTACAACGAATCTAAGACATGTCCTCACAGTATAAAAATACTGCAAAGACAAGGTGGTTAGATGAGATGAATGCTCAGAATTACCCACTTGGTAACAACAGTTATCAGTTCTGACAAAGCGCAACAGTGTCATCATAGCATTCGTGACAACAAACCCTGATAAGATTATCCAGGCTGTAATGTACCACATACTGACCTCGTCAAATCTTTCGTTGTAGTTGTTCTTGACAGCGTCAATCAGCTTTGCTAGTTGTCCCTTGTCCTCACTATACGATTGTCAAGAAAAAATCAAATTAGATCTTTTCGGAAAGAAACCCATCACCCAAAAAGCAATGGCTTATCTAGTGCAATGGCATCTAAGGTTACTGACATGACTAGTAGTAGAAATTGCATACATGACAACAAAATGATGTTGAATGTGGCTGCTCAGTATTAAAAAGCTCGATTTTTTGTTCTTCAAAAATTTTCAGGTGAAGAAATTCATACATCACAGCAGCCCTGGAACCACAATTTCTTCAGAATCCAGGAAAAGGATATGTTGATCTTTAAGTACAAAAGCAATGGCAAGAACATGCTGAACTTACGGATTGACTTTACTGAAGGCTACGCAGGTGCAGGTCTTGCGGTGCACCAGTCTGCCCAGACGGGCCTTCCCTTTCACGATGCAGTAGGGAACGTTCATTTTCCGACAAAGGGCTGGCAGGAACAGCACCAACTGTTGGACAGAAACACAATGAATGATGACATGTACTACATGTGTCTAAGCAAGGAAAGAATTCAACCTCCCACAGTGGGTTCCTTGGTAAAGTTATGGTTTTGTTGGCTGCTCAGCATTAAAAAGCTCGTATTGTTTTGTTCAACACAACACTTCAGGTGAAGAAATTCATACATCATAGCAGCACAAGGAACAAACAACATAAAACAAAAAAATTTAATCAACCCTTCATCATTTATTATTCTCTACAGAGTTGGACCTCATACTTTCAGTTTCAGCATGCTGTAAAAGATCGAATACTGGGCTAATTTGTGTTCTTAACTAGATGGCTAGTCCATACCTCGATAGGGTCGACGTCATGAGCTATGACCACCAGCTGGGCCTTCTTGGACTCCACCAGAGTGGTGACCGTGTTGACACCAGAGCGGAGGACAGGGGGGCGTTCTGTCGGGACGTCTTCCTTCCCGGACACACGCTTCTTAGCACGCTCCAACAGACGCTTCTTACGTTCGACCTTGGTCTCGGGGCGGTACTTTGTAGCGAGGCGGAACAGCTGAGTGGCTGTAAAATCATTAGGAATACATTTATTACTACAAGACTGGTAAGCACAGTCTTGCATATAACACTGACCTGTCAATCTACAAAATTCTTTTGATAAAAGATTTGTACACTTTATTAACAAAGCTAAAGTAAAAGCACCATGATACAGAACAGCCTAACTTTGCACTCCTAAAAGTTACCATATCAATTTTACAATACTTATGGCATACCTTTATAGATAAAATCTGAGGATCATTAGTACAGTATAGGAAATACAAACTCTCAATCGAGCATAAAACTAGAGTAGAGGCCACAGTATTCAGATCGGCGAGTGAAGATAAAAGTTTTCCTCACCACACGAGTGTGAATTGGACATCCTTTCATCATGTACTGTGGTTCAAATACTAGCTGATGTTTTTAACAAATTAATTGTACCCGAACATTTTAACATTTTGGGAGAAAACACTGTTAAACCCAAGATTGCTTTTATGCCATCATTGAAATTGTAACTTAAGTCCCAAAACTACACCAGGTATTGCACTCTAAAACTAAAAGAATTACAACATCCTCAGGTTTTTAAGAAGACACAAAGAATGCACTCATACCTGTCTGCCTGTCCAGTGCCTGTGTGAACTGGTTGATGGGTGGTGGAACCTTCAGACGCTTGTACAGGATCGCCCGCTGACGCTGGAGCCGCACGTACTTTGGCCAGCGCACGAAACGGCTCAAGTCTCGCTTCGGCTGGATGTCCTGGCCTGTCAACACATGCACATTTATTGTTACAACAAGTCAGTTTTTTTACTTCTTTGGTAGAAAAGAATGACACTTTCTTGAAGTATTTGTGCCTCAGCGATCTTGGTGGTTGGGGTTGATATCAGTGACGCATCAACTAGCAAATATTGGTGATCATCACTGGCACATCTCACAAACTACATGTGTATGTATAAGCAACCAACATTTAACAACATGACTTATAAATAGTTCATACCGATGCCATAATTGCGAGGCCTCTTCTCGAACAGAGGGTTCTGTTCCTTCTTCTTAGGCTCAGCTTTCCTGGCCACCGCAGGGGGCGGAGCCACCTTCTTCCCCCTCGAGCGAGCTACTTTTCCCTTCGGCTGGGGAAGGAGAGATGATACTTATCATTAATGAAACTGTGGCTGAGATTCACATTTCACACCATAATTTTTGTAATGCATCTAGAGATACCATTTAAATACCAGGTTTTAAACTTGTGTTGTCAAAGCTTTTGTGTTGTATTTTACTATAAATAACATGCCAATACTTGGGAGACAGGCATCTGAATTAAGTGTTCGTACAAGATATTGTACAAAGTTGGTTTAAAAATTTAATTTGTCTGGTCATGTAACATAACTTCATAAGCTAGCTTCTCTTTCTTTCGGCCACAGTAATCAGATCGGCGAGTGAAGATAAAAGTTTTCCTCATCACACGAGTGTGAATTGGACATCCATTCATCATGTACTGTGGTCAAAATACTTGATGACACTTCTTCATAAATTCTTCCTAAACACTTTACTTACTATCAACACAAGAATATCTGAGATTCTTACATTTAAAAACAGGAGTTCACAAAATATAATTTGCATCTGAGAAAATAATTTGGGGCGCTACACTACTAGACTGTATACTACACAGGCGAAACGTTTTATCTCTTCAACACTCTCGAGCTAGCCGTACAACACTTAATATCGGTTATCTACAAACGCACGGTGGCAAATTTCTGAATGTGTAAAATGAATTTCGTCTGTGCCTCGTCACAAGATACTGTTTTCCATTCAGGTCCATGCTGAATCCGGCATCTTGATCCACCGACATACACGCCCGTATTTCTGACTGATTTTCACAACCATCGATAAAAATAACGCACAGGAAAATATCTACATAACTGTAAGTTTCATTTTGACCTAAAATTGAAGCAGGTATGTCGAGAAATAGCAAGGATTTTGGTTGATTCGTATTCCGATATCCACTTTCCAATACCCACCATTTTGACGAAGGTCCAAAAAGGAAGAGCAGAGGATTGTGGGGGCTGTTCTCTCGTCCAGTCTCACGCGATGTTACGAGATCTTACCTAAGACTCTACTATCATCTGTATGGGTGTGTCCATGCTTTTTTTAATTTCTAAAAAAATGGAATCATTTTGAGTAGAATAACCGAAAATATGATATTAAAACCTATATACCTCTAGATTACATACCATATTTCATAATTGATGGCTATCTTCTCAATAGGTACATTTTATTGAAAACCTTGACGAAAGTATTAAAACCCCTTGCCAAAAGTGGTTACAACCAAGTACAAAGCGGAAGTGGGATAGATGAAGTTTGTGTGACAGAAGGTTTAGTTTTACCACGCATTTCAGCTGACAAGATGGCACAGCAGCGAGGTATAACACAGAGTAAAGAGTCACTTCTCAAGTCTTACAACAAGCGCCTGAAAGACGACGTCAAATCTATTCTGGACAACTTCACAGAGATACTAAAGGCGGCCAAGGTATTGAATTTATGATCACCAGTATAATGAAGCTTTCAAAATAACAAATTATTGACTGGCTTTCCAAAGCTTTGTACGTTTGTTGTTCACGCCTTTTGAAGCTTTTCTGTGTTGTCGTTTTCTCTGGTCTTTTCACATCATTCAAAACAACTGCTAAGGTATGGCATTACTAGTAATATTAGCCATTTTCTGAAAAAGATGCATTTTTGGTGTTGTGTTGCTCCAAGCAGATGTAACGTCACAGTACATCTGCTTGGAGATAAGATGTGACCATTTTCCCAGGTAGAAGAACAGAACCAAGTGTCGACCCTGACACAGTCGGACCAGGCGCGATACGAGATGCATGTCAGAGCTGCAAATATTGTGAGTATCAAAGAGTTTCAATACTTTTTTCTTGGGTATATCATAACTTTCTATTCCCCCCCCCCTTAAATTAAGGTCCAATGATGAGTTTTGATCTATGAATTAGAATTCATTCAAAACAATGTAGCAGAAAATATTGCATTGAGTGTAATCAAAACGATACATTTTCAGCTGCAAGAATACTGTGTACTTGTGGCTTATACCAGATGTACTAGTATGTAGATAAATTGCTTTTTGAATATGGTGAATTTCATGATGATATATGTTTAGTATATATGTGACATGAGTAACGTAGTAAGTATATATGTCATCTAGTCAACATTATACTTAAAACACTTGAATACCGGTATATATAACATTATACGTGTGTATTTCTAACTCTTGTTAGATCACTTACCACTTACCGTGAAATGAAAGTGTGATGCCATTATTTTCAGGTCCGTGCTGGTGAGTCACTAATGAAGCTTGTTTCGGACCTGAAGACATTCCTCATCCTTAATGACTTCCCTTCTGTAAACGAAGGCATCAACCAGAGAACTCAGCAACTCAAGGCCATCCAGGCAGAGTGTGACACAAAACTGCTGGCACTGAGGGATGACATGGCAGCAGACTTGTACGACTTAGAGGAAGAATACTACTCCTCGAGGCATAAATGACATTCAAGACATTAATACTGGACTATTTTGTACTGTAAATACCTCTAGACTTATCAACGTTCAAGGGAAAAGGAGGCATCCATGGACCATGGTCACACAGTGCATTGAGTGAGAATCATTTCCACCTTTTAGTGTACAATACATGGCAATGCCCATCTCTTTTTCTACACATCATGGAGCTTAGCTTTGCTAGTCCAATGGTTTGTGTTCAACTCACACCATGTAGTGGTGTAAGTGTTTAATGGCAGTGAGAGTTTCAAGCAAAACCAAGAAGACAAAAAACACTGCGAAATGTGTCAAGATGTACGGTATTTTGTATTTCGCTTTCTATGAATCAATTGTCTAATTTAACTCATAAGTGCTGGATATGATAATATACTGGCATCATAATGTCCATTTATTACATTATTACTAAGTGAGGTAATATCAACCATGAAAAGAAAGATAATCCAAAGACACAGGCATGGCTGAAAAGCAAATTTTATGCGCATTGCACAATGCATTAGTTGCAACAAAAGCATAACAGAGGCTATCTATAGGTTTTCACTGACAGGAGATATGTTAGATTTGTCTTCATTTATTCCATCAATGAAAAACATACTGATACATGTATTGCCTTTTTCTCTAAGTCTAAGCTAGCCTAGTAAATTTACAGCACTCTTAATACATGTTCGGTTCACATGTATAAATCTTCATGGCACAATCTAGAGATTCACATGAGAGAAATCGGAATTCTTATCTTCGTTTCACTAAATCTCTCTAACTTACTACTTACTAATAATCTTCATACTTATATGCCAGACCATATGTTATCACTCCATAACTACCACTTGCCGACCTTTTTCCAATTATGATAAGCATATATCTTTCTCCTTTTGGAGTATAACATTTTTTGGGAAATGCATTTTCAGAATAAATTGCACAACTGTAAATTCAAAAGCAGTCAATTGAAAGATTCCAATGTCATGAGAAAGCAACTGGAATGCAAAGATTACACAAGCAAACAGTTTTGGAAGACGGGTCTCTGTGGAACTGAATCCTCCTGAAGTCAGACATTGCTGTGTTGATCTCTTGAATGGTGCAGCTTACATCTTGCCTGGCAGCTTGACAGTGACCTGCAATGGCATACAATCATTGAGTTGGGGTGGGGGGGGGGCATTTTCACTATTTCTCACTTCTACAAAAAAAGATCAACACATTGTTGAAGGCAATGACAAGAAAAGTGAAGAAGGTGGCACACTTACTGTCTTCACCTCACAGTACTCCTCAAGGGCATATTCACCCCTGAAAGGAAACAGGTTACGTTACATTGTATTGTCGTATCTCTAATGGTCTAAAATGATTAACAGAGATATGTTTGATACACAACCAAAATGTAATTGAAGACAACACTCTTCTCTAGCTGGTAGCTGTCTCAAAATAGTTCTAAAAGATTACTGTGTTAGTATAGTAGTTACAATCCCCAATAAGTACTCCAACTGAAAATAAGTTGTAATTACCTCTTTTTTTTTATATGACTATCACAAATTGAGATATTTGAGGCCAAAATGGAAAGTTTAGAATGCAGAAAAATATACTGAAATACGTACAGTTCACGGCCATTTCCAGACTGCTTGAAGCCTCCAAATGGAGTCTGAGGGGTTATGGCATTGTAGCAGTTCACCCTGCAATGGAAGAACAGAACTTAAAAATTGTCATCTGAATTGATGAGTAATCAAGGAGATGGTATTCAGTGTATCTAAATTGTTGAAGCACTAACTAACCACAACATCATCATCATCTTTCATCCTCCATAATAGAGGTGGAGCATACAAAGTTAGCTCGCCAAAACTGTTTGTCATTCATCACAGAGATCAGTTATGTATCATGTATGTAGATCAACTATGTACAACAAACTAACCAGACTGTCCCAGCCTTCACAGAGTTGGCGATGGTTAGTGCCTTGTTGATGTCCTTGGTGAAGACAGCAGCAGCCAGGCCGTAGGTTGTGTTGTTGGCACGCTCAATCACCTCCTCAATGTTCTTGAACTTGAAGATGCTCATCACAGGGCCAAAAATCTAAATCAAGAAGATTTTCAAGTATCGAGTATCAAGCCTCCTCATAAAAAAAACAACATTCTATTGAGAAGAAAAGGGTTGACTTGAAAATGCATCGTGCTTCACCTCAGTCAACGATGACTGCTTTACCTAACTCTAATCATCAAATGCAATACTGTTTGGCTGCTTTTGACAATGACTATCAGTACAGTTACTATACCTCTTCCTTGGCGATAGTCATGTCATCTCCGACGTCTGAGAACACGGTCGGCTCGATGAAGAAACCCTTGTCCCCATGGCGAGCTCCTCCACAGTTCAGCTTGGCACCTGGTAGAGGAGAGAAAATTTGGCATGCTTGAGGTACAAAGGTACATCTTTCATAATAGAGGTTTACATTTTAATCACATTGTAATAAAACTACCTGTAACAGTCAAACCTGCACCAGGAACACTTGCTTGAAGGACCTTAGCTATCAGAGTCAATTTTGGTTGTCTCTCGCTTGATAAATCTGTGCAAGTTAGCATAGGTTTACATCAAGAGAATTGACAGATCAAGAAAAATAAGTTAAACATACAGTAGTGTAGGCTTGGTGTACATGTGAAAATTAGAAACCTTACCCTGGGTCTTTCCTGACTCAATCAGGCCAAGAATCTTCTGGAACTGTTCATCATCAATCTGTTGTCACAAAAACAAACAAAAATTCAAAATCATGCAGTTTGATGACAAGAAAACACTTCAAAAGATATACTAAAACTGTAAATAACATAACAGTCTGATTGATGTTCTTCTAAAATTCAATAATGATACCATTTTCAGCTACAAGACAAAACAAATTGCAAAAAAAAAAGCAAATTGTTTCACCTGCGGGCCCTGCTCGTTCTTAGGGTCAAATGGGCTCCCAACTGTACGCTTCTTGGCGCGTTCCACGCTGCGCTTGACGAACTCGTCATAGACAGATTCTTCCACAAAGGTACGGGACCCGGCGCAGCAGCACTGACCCATGTTGAAGAACAGGGCCTGATGGGCCTGTTCCACTGCATGGTCCACTGTTATACATGACAAAAATACATTATGAAAATACATCATGATGTACCGGGTAGCATTGTGACTATGGCAACAGATTAATAACCGAAGCACGTTTTCTCTCAGATTTCATGACTTCAGGATAATTAGTACATACGTACATTATATACTAGCCAGGAGTCCAAAATTATATTTAGTACAACAATAATCCGTATACACCCATGCAAATTCTGATGTTTGTCATAAGTGAAATGCCTGTAATGTAAAACTCTACCCACTATCGGCATCAGCGAAGATGATGTTGGGACTTTTCCCGCCCAGTTCCAGAGACACACGCTTCAGGTTACTCCCACCAGCTGCTGCCTGGATGATCTTTCCAACCTGGAGGATCATGCATATGGCATCATTTAGCAAAACATTAGATGGAGAATTCAAAATTATCCCTAGGATTTAGTTTACAGGCTGTTACATGAAAGTTGAGGAAGGATGACAGCACAATTTTAAAGAGGATCAAGCATCTCTATTTTCTGAGTGCTATCCTTTTAAGTCCCGAATTTGCTTTTCTTTTAATCTTTTATCTGAAGAAACGAGTGCTTACTTCTATCTGTCTTACTTTGCTTTATCTAAACAGTTGAAAGAGCAAAAGAGTGCTTCTGTGTACCTTAATTTGCTTGTTTTATCTAAACAGTTGAAAGAGCAAAAGAGTGCTTCCTTCTAACTTCCTTCAATCAAAAGAACAAAACAGTGCTTTTTTCTGTGAAGACAAACCCAGCCCACCTCAGTTGAGCCCGTGAAGGCAACCTTGTCCACGTCCAGATGTTCCACAATGTGGGCACCGCAGCTCGGCCCGTACCCTGGCAGCACATTCACTACACCAGGCGGGAACCCAGCCTGCAAAAACATATAACTTATACATGCATGTAGCAGATGATAGTAAGAGCAATTAGACTTTATAGTCAAACCATGTCGATGGGAACTAGCCTGGGTACCGTCCGGATTTTGCTCTGTTACACTAGCAAAATCTGGATGGTTCCCAGGCTACCGGTAAATGGGAATTCTGTGACTGATTCCAGTTACTTTAGGTTAGTTAGAATAATTTGCATATCTTTCAAGGGATTGGGCAGCTGTGCCCATCTACATTTCAACAGCCCTATAGGCAACATACTACTTGTGTATTTATATGGTTTACATATTTATTGAGTCTTCTATATATCGGTATAACCCCTCTAGACCACCTACCTACCTACTTATATTGCAATTATTGCTATATTGCAAAAGTGGAAGGCACCCTCTACCCCTTCTACTACCATTCAAAATCACAATTGATCAAATATCCCCTTAAGAAATAAACCTCATCCATCTGAGCACAATCCATGGGGTCACAAACTATCAACTTCAATAGCCACGAGAGCTGACCAGACCTCCTTGACCAGTGCGGCCAGGTAGAGTGCGGTCAGCGGTGTCTGTTCAGCCGGCTTCAGCACACAGGTGTTCCCACAGGCCAGGGCAGGGCCAAGCTTCCAGACCACCATGTTGATGGGGAAGTTCCACTGAAACAAGAAAATGTTCAAAGATTAATTTTGATTAATGTTAATACAGTACATAAAATACTTTATTATTGCGCAAGCACAAAAGTCCCCCAAATGTTGACATCTTATATACATGTACATACAAAAATATTGTTGGATGCAGTAATTTTGCAGTTTCAAAACCTTTTGATAACTTGTGTAGGTTTTGGTTGTCAGTGAGTCTTTTAAAAGATTTAGGAAAAGAGCTGCGCTGCACTGTATTATATAAACTATACTTACTGGGATGATCTGTCCACACACACCAACAGGCTCATGACGAGTGTAGGTGAAGTACGGGCCATCTGGAAGCAAAAAACATAACATGACAGGATTAGACAGCTTCTTGTCATGATGAGAAGGGTGTAGATGTCTATATTTACTGGGACTCATTCAAAAGGCAAACCTTCGAGCAAATTTGATAAACTTCTAGAATAGAACTGTAAAGAACATTTCTACATTAGCTTTTAATATTAAGTGTTCTTCTTCTGCTGCATTTACTGTATGCCTTGTGCTTCATGGCAACTAATCAACTTATTTCACATTTTGATATGAAAAGCTGAGTCATATTTTACTGACCGACAGGGATGGTTTTCCCAGTGATCTTGTCACACCAGCCAGCAAAGTATCTCACGATCTTGATGGGCTCCAGCACATCCACATAGTATGACTCAAACAGGGGCTTCCCATTGTCAAGGGTCTCCAGGTTCTGTATATATATGTGTTGATTATTTGTTTGTTTACAGTTGTATTTAGTTGTATTTGTTAAGGAATTGATCTCTTTGATTTCTCAAAGACATCAATGACAAAGCAAAGATATGTTTAATATTCAAGAAAGAATTATAGTACAAATGTATTCAAAAGTTTTATGCATTTATATTACACCACTTCATTCCTGGAGATTCTCAACAAAATACATGTAACGTCAATAATGTTAGTCTGGTAATACATTTATTCTTAGGAACGTCTATGAAAAAACAACAACTTGAATTCCTTACAGCGAGGTAGTCCTTGTCGCGCTCCATCAGGTCAGCCAGTTTGTAGAGGAGTCTCCCGCGCTGAGAGGCGTCCAGGTTCCGCCATGGCGTGCCCAACTTAAACGCCGCCCGAGCTGCAGCAACGGCCTTATCCACATCAGCCTAGAATTTAAAAAACAGCACATTGTGGCATGATCCTGTAACCTCTTCTGTTGAACTCTTTAGACCCAATTAGAACTTTGTCCAGATTAAGCAGGAAATCAAGGACCGTGAAGTAATCTAGAGTTGTTCTGAATATCTAGTTTTATGTCGAAAAGACTCGAAATATTGTGAATTTCTCACTTATTCTGTATATAACGTTATTGCATTAAACCCAAGGCTAAACCCCATACATACCTTCTCAGCCTCCTGAACATCACAGATCTTCTCCCCTGTAGCTGGGTTGATGGTGGGGAAAGTCTTCCCACTCTCCGAGTTCACAAACTCATTGTTGATGAACAGCTGAACAGAAGGTACATAAAACTTGTCAAGATGTACAAATTTTGTTTACTTTTAGTAGTTTGTCTACTGACAAGAAAGCACTTTGATGCTAATTCACATCATTGTATACTTGTAGCAACATTATCACTCATTAATAGAATGATCAGAAAAATCGGACTGATGAGCAGCACTGTCCTTGGTGCTGAAAAACATTTGGATGATATTTGTCACTGGTTAGTTGTCCTTGACCATGTTGAGTTAATGACAATATTTGTCTCTAGTTAGCTGTCCTTGAGCATGTTGGATTAATGATTGAAACATCTGCTAGTTTCCAACCTTGGTACTTTGAATTTCACCCTGTTCAGACTGGCATCTGCAAACTCGTTTCATTGCCAAACTGATTTTTAAATCAGTTAGATTTTATTTGAATCTGAATGGCCAAAATCACATTGAAACCTGCTATAGATATCAAAGTACCTCTGCCTCAGCAGTGCCTGTGTTTGTTATTGCAAACTGTCCCAAGTATGCGTCACAGCTGTTAGTCAGGCTGACCTTTAGACTGCCTAGCTAAATCATGTGGATGTTTGTCCCTGTATGAGTTGTTGAACTGAGTTCGAGTGGTGTTTTTCCCAAGGCCTTGTTTTCCCTTAGTCACCATGGGAGGGCCGCCCTGTGTTCTGGGGGCAAGAATGCTTCTAATAAAGGATCTTTCGACACAATCCGCGGACTGTTTTATCATTAAAATGATAATTCAACAACCTATAATTGGAAGTGTGAACATTTGAACAATTGACTGTGGTCTCTCGTGTGTCTCGTGGAGATTCTTACTCGGTCAACCCAAGGACATTATACACTGTGTATAATGTCCTTGGTCAACCGTACGTAATTCCTTTGTGTCACGATGAATAGACATTCCCTAGGTCGCTAGTAGGTCTTCAACGTAATTGTTCAGTTGATCGTAATCTTTGGTTTCATCGAGTAATCGCATGAACTAGAAATAAATGTTCGGGCATAGTGTAAGGTAACATAACGTTAACGTCCGATGATCGCCTTTTAACCGACATCTGATTTTAAAAACGACTCTACATCCAGCCGCGGTTAATGTTTAATTTGCCATGCCATTCTGATCACGTACACAGCACCCTGTGCAACCAGTGGCCCATTGTCCTGCGGCCATGTACTTCAACCTCTTTCACGACACCCGAGCAAGCTTTTAAGTATACGTACTGGTAAAGAGACGCGGACACCTATAAAAGTTGTTTCGCAGGACGATTGTGCTGTGAACAGAACGATAGAGTAAGTGTTTTCTCGGCAAAAATACTGAATACAAGTTCAACGCAAGTTTTAAGTTCTGGTGCGTGAAAATTGGTCCACAGTGCCCGCCCATTGATGTCAAACGTATGGCAAGAGAGGGTAGGCCCCTTGTATTTTTATTTTCCATTGAGTAGATTCACGACTGAAGTCTATGCTTAACGTTATACATCACACACGAGTGACACGGCCGCACATACCTGTGTGTACTTGATTTCTGGGTTGGGGTTCGGGGTGGGGAGGTACGGAGCAGCCATCTTTGCAGCCTGTTGAGCGAAAAAGGGGGCGTGTCGGGGGCGAGGTCAGAGTCCGCGGCCAGCTTACTGACGTAACGGGGCTGAGATGTTGACCCAATTTTACCTCCAAGCAGATGTAACAGAGCCTGTCTCAAATCTTCCCCATACCCCACTCGTAGCCCTCCTCAACTCTTCCCCTTACCCCACTCGTAGCCTTCCTCAACTCTTCCCCCTTACCCCACTCGTAGCCTTCCTCAACTCTTCCCCCTTACCCCACTCGTAGCCTTCCTTAACTCTTCCCCCAACTGACTCGTAGCCTTCCTCAACTCTCCCCCTTACCCCACTCGTAGCCTTCCTCAACTCTTCCCCCTACCCCACTCGTAGTCTTCCTCAACTCTTCCCCCTACCCCACTCTTACCCTTCCTCAACTCTTCCCCCCTAGATTACCTTATTGGGTCAGATATGCTCTGTATGATGTTTTCACAAAGGAGCTTAGAAATAGGTCATTGTATTCACTATATGCATTTAACGTTATGTATACTTTGGGACCGAGGCAGGGTCTAAAAATCACAAAGCCAAGTGAACCATGTACTAGAAACCATTTATTCACAGAAGTTTTCTTAACAATCCAGAAAGAGGAGAAAGAACGAAGCATAGCCTTCACCGATAATGAATTTACCTGAATTTAGCTAATGATAGATATTTTGCGCTAATTTTTCTTACTTTGGATACGTGACTTAAACATTTTCACCGCTTCCTCTACCGTGTAGCGACCTTGTCTAATCGCCAGGACGACTTTAGATGCAGAAATGCCACTTTTCTTCAGTATGTCGTTCATCCCCATGCCAGGGAAGGCCTTCTGTACACCTGCCAGGAACTGATCAATTTCTGACTTCTGCAGCTTCTCATCGAAGTCCGTTCTCGTCGCCGGAGGAGGATTTCCGTTTTGCTTTTTCACCTTCATCTTTTGAAACTTTGCTTGTTTTTTGCGCATTTTGCCCTTGCCATACGCGCCTGCGCGTTGGCAGATTTTGACATCCCACTGAATGCGTTCCAGTTTCAAATCCTGACAGAAGCTAGGTTTGATTTCGACCGGTCCATTCCACTTTGAGCCCGGAAAGATTTTCTTCTCCGTGGGTTGTCGTTTGCAGTAACTGTTGACGTCGTCGTTTAACTGTTGAAAGGCTTCTAGCTCGTCTTGGAAGTCCTGCCCTGCTGCCTCTATCTTCGCCCAAAGACTTTTGTTGAAATGTTCGTACAGTTGATAGTCGACGAAGCTCGCGTTCCGGTGGTTCAGGAGTTGTTGCTCGGTGTAGGCCGACTCTTTCTTTGTGTATCTGAAAACACAACAGTTGTATATTAACAACACTGATTCAGCGTAGTGCTAGACAACTGCGTGGCATGACCGGCTAGCATATTTGTGCAGATCATAATGGGATTGTGTGGCACTTTTACACGAATCTCTTCACTTTACTCAGGTGAAAATGGGTACCTAGCTTTGGTTAAGGGCGTCCCTCTGATAGGACGTTAAATGGAGGCCCCGTGTTTGGGGAAAACCACACCTGACTCACGTTACTCGCAACCCAACACGCCATTCAAAAAAGAGTAGAAGAGTAATAGGGGCATGCTCCGGTGTGCGATGGTACAAATACTACTGTCTGGAAGAAGGTGGTTCACTACAAATCACCCGGATACAGACCCGACAAATCCACGTCCGATATTAGACACGAAATGCAGCAGAATTCTCGACAAGTTGAAGGTGCCGCTGGCTACCTCAAATGAGGAGAAAAAGAAGAAGAAGAAGAAATGTGTTTCCCCTCACTTTTGTTCATTCCTGGGCTGCCTGTCATACAGGATGTTGTAGAACGTCCAGCACATCAGGCGCTTCAGCAGGACTAGCGACGCGTCGAAGTACTCCAGGATGAGGACCAGGGGGAAGTCACTGTCGAGCTGGGAGAGAAACATCCTCACGTCATCTGGGTCTTTGTTGAAGCGATCCTTCCACCCTGGGGGAAACGCATTGTGGACAAAATTGAGATGGATTACTTTTGATCCGGATCGGAGAAAATCAATCCCGATTGGAGCGATTTACACTGCAAAAAAAAATCCGGATTAAAGAATTTCGATCCGGATCAACGCCCGATCCGGATCATTTCTTTGAATGTGAAAGAAGAAGTGATCTCTTTGTGACATTAATGTGATCAGTCCACTTCATCCGAAAATACTTTATGTACTCCGATGTACAAATGCATCATTGATCAATTTACTGATCACAGCTCGCTTAGGCTGCCAAAATATATATGTTAGAGATGTTGAAATGCTGAATTCAGAACTTCTGTTTACAAGCAAGTTGTACTTTTTCCTTGACAATGTGTCCCTTTTGGAAAGTACCGGCAGACTTTGCTTTTGCTTCCTTTCTTTACGCAGAAAATATTGCATCGACCGGTAACTTATTGGAAACCACAGCACTTACATCAATACTTTGACGGTATATTCAATTAAACTTTGCACTTTTTAAAACAGTTACGGAAAATCAAAACCTACCTAGGACGAAAGATTGTAAGTTCATGGTCATGGACGCCCTGGCCTTCTTCGCTCTTGTCGAACCCTCATACCGCCAGGGGTTATCCAGATATTTGCCCAGTGGGTTTTTCTCGCCCGCTAAGGCGAACTTTTTGTCCCTGAAGAATGTAGCATGCAACAAAATAATGTGTTAATATGTTAATCAGTAAGAGCCATTGACCCTTATCCACCGAGTTACCGCCACAAGTGTGTTTGAGAGGTCCCTAGCACCACAGGTATGCACACTTTAGATATACAGGAGTGCATTATACTGGGGGACGTTGGCATTGGGGATCTCTTTACACTCATTTTTCAGGGTGGTGGACACGTATATGTGACGTGGCGAATGATTCTCACATAGAGCTTTCGACCACCAGTCACTCTGGTCTTCGTCAGAAGACTGACCTAGCTATAGCGAGGCCCCCGTCGAAATCTCTAGGTGAGAACCATTCTGTGTTGGATTGAAAGTTTTTACTAGTACTGTAACAAGATTTGACAGGATCACGTAGCAGAGAGATCAAACTCTCTCCTGAAACCCACATGCTGAAGTAGAAGAAACACGACTTGAGGTGACTGAGAGGTTCCCTGAGGATGGTGACGAACTGAGTGTCCGGAGCCATGAGCTTGTGAAACTTGACTCTGTCGTACACGGTGTGATGCACCAGCAGGTTGTACTCATCCACGTCCTGATGCATCAGTATGTCGTCTGTCATGCCTCCCGGAAATCCAAGGTTCACGCTCGGACACTTCCTAGAATGGAAGATGTACAGTCACAGGGAGGGTAGGAACAACAAGCCTTCACTACGGCCACACCAAGTAATTTCTATGGATGACGTCTGCGCGCGCGCGCGCATTGATTTTGGACTGTCCCCAAAAATATATACATTCAACGTTAAGTGACAAAAATTCGTTCCCCAGACTTCAAAGTAGTACGCAAATGCCTTCACATATACAATTGTGTCAAGTAGACATCAAAACCAGCTAGAAATTGCAACAGAAAACAGGAGGTGAAGCGAAGGAATAAAGTTATCCCTCACTTTGGTAGGACGAAGTTGAGTCCGTGTTCGTAGCCGAACCTTTGTAGAATACAGACTGTTGTGTGAGAGCCTGCCTTGTGCACCTGAAAAGAAAATGCACAGTGAGTGAACTAGTGGGACGATTTGAAATAGTGTTTGATAAGTTCTCGGAAAAGCAACGTTAAATGTGACTAAATATAAGTCATTGAAATGCAAAGACTATCTCACCTTCATAAATAAGATACTTTTCTTCATCTTGCATTGCCCGTTTAAGCCATCGGCACCCTCAGGCGCATTTGAGACAGGGTGCTCGATGTACTTGTTCGAAGCAGCGCTGTTGTTGTCATCGCTAGTGGTAGCATCTTCAGTACTTTCTGTGCCAGCTCTACAGAATACATAAGCAGAAATTGTGAAAAGTTTGCAACCTAAAATTTTGCTCACTCTGTGACCTCTGCCTAATTTGTCGCTCACCAAGCTGTCGTAAAGGGGTGTAAATGACTTGAACATATTGCGTAGGGGACGAAATAATGACGCGAGACACAGGTAACCAGACATAATTACACCACTATATTTGTGCATGTGTACATTTATGCAATCTACATAAACATCACCTTATCATATCCGAGTCCTCTTGTATCTCATCCTCAGAACGCGTCGTAGTCGAATGCCGTCCTATCTGTAATAGACGTTTTAGACATGGCATGACAAATTACAAATTCTTTCTTCTAAAAATCGTATTCATGTCTATTGTACATGTCCACGATTATTTAAGGCGTACTGTTGTATTCGTTCCCTGTCGTGGCCCATCACCCTTCACTTAACCGCGACGAGGGCCGACATCGTCTACAAGATACATCGTCAAAGTAGTACGCAAATGCCTTCTACAAGATACCTTTGACCCAGTGTTGACGTCACACAGAAGCCATGTGACAAGCCTCACTGGGTCAGTCTACTGAGGAAGACCAGAGTGACTATTCGAAAGCTCTAGGTGAGAAAATTTTTAGTGTTGCATCTAAAGTTCTAACTCTAAACATGTTACTACCAACACAGATTAACTTTCATGATAGTACACTAGTTATATATTGTAATATGACGAAAGTGATCTAGTGATGCGTATTAATGTTAAGAAGAAAAGGAAAGGTTCGCTCACCCCAAGGTTGTGAATAAGTAGAATGAAGATGCCGACAAGGATCAGAAGACCCGTCGTTACTGTTCCTAACTTCTTCTTACATGGAAGGTTCCACATAGTCATCTGCAAAGAAAACTTTCTTTAAACCACTGCAGAAATGTCTCAGAATGACATCTTATAATCGTAGAGTGGGGAGAAGCAAAACATTGCTGTGTTTGATTCTTGTTTAACATTCATTTTCTAAATAATACTGTTTGGAAACTTGAAAAAAAATTGATATGCTAGAACAAAACTGTCACTATAGCACGAGTTAACCCTTGAATGAGATGACAAATTAATCATTGGATGCCCCCCGGGCAATTTTTCCTACTCTGGTCGTTTAGTTGGCCATGAGTCTAACCTTGTTAGCAGTCTCTAAAACCGAGGCATTTAGGGTGCCTTTAAAATGAGTTTTTTTCTCCCATGGCATGATACTCTGGTTCTTGAGTCGATCCAGCGTCTGCCGAGGACGCAAATCACCGCATTGTCGTACAAACATCAAAGCAAGTCAGCTGTAATGCCATAGCAGACAATGACCTCGTTTAGAACAGAATACTAGTAGTTGAGCGTTGGATAGAATCATCATATTGTCAGAAGTTATGCACGGTGGACAAACTGTAGCTGGTAAGTTACTAGTACTGAGCCATGAACTGCTCTCAACATACTAAAAGATACCAGTTTATGAGACTTGCTTACTTACAGACACCCGAAACGTCCCGTAGTGTTAGTTCGCCAGCCCCCCTGAAAATGTGTTGTGATATGCTGTCGTATAGATCGTGCTTTTATGTGTTGCCTTCAAGTTGTATCTTTTAAATTTGAAAACATCACAGGGACGACCTAATACGTACACTGCAAGTACACACTCATGACAAACATATGCACGCACACTAGCTCGCTCGCTCGCTTACACATCAGATGCACAAACGCTGTCACATAAAACAAGTGTTCACCCACTAACTGTTAGATCATCCCAGAGTCTCGCTATCCGAATACATACAACGTTTGTGACACCGTATGTTGACAAATATCGACGCCCGATAAGTGTTGTACGTTACTAGACTACACCTGGCTTATCAAGGTTAGACAAACATTGGGAGAGCCTGAAGTACAGCACATGAGGAAAGTTTGTAACCGGGATTACTACAAGCGGAGCCTCCTCATCCCGAAGATGGTATCAAGGCGATATCTATCGAAAGGTTGTAAAGACGTCCTTACCTTACCCTGCAGATGTCACACAAGTGTTGGGCAGGGATGTGACAAAAAGGATTTAAACTCTGGATAGACCGGTTCGGTTAGTTGTCTTAGAAAAAGCACATGTCTGGAATTTCTACCCACCCCACCCTAGTAATTTTAGTTTCATTTATTGACATTCAAATAAAAAAAATCGACTCGCCACTGGACTAAATAGTGTAGATAGCTGTTTTAATTGACGTGCGTCGTCTCTACCTGGGGTGGAACCACATATCTCACCTACACCCGGACACCTTTCGGCATCTCTCCAGACTCAAGATTGTCCACCTGAACAACAACAACATTTGTGCCATCACAGAGGGTAAGTCTGTTGTAGTTAACTTTTGGGACGGCGTAAGTATTCACAGTTTTATAACGCTGAATGGCATGCAAACAAAGAGCAAAGGCAAACGTTTCAGCCTCTCTTTTTAGTACCATGTTAGGTACATTTGATTTACATGTACGTGCCTAGTTTATATTCGTTACCGACTCGTCTGTCCTTGTTTCACCCAGGTCCGTTTGAAGGATTGGGTAATTTGGAGGAACTCTTCCCCCTAGGCTCTGTATGATGTTTTCACAAAGGAGCTTAGAAATAGGTCATTGTATTCACTATATGCATTTAACGTTATGTATACTTTGGGACCGAGGCGGGGTCTAAAAATCACAAAGCCAACGTGAACCATGTACTAGAAACCATTTATTCACAGAAGTTTTCTTAACAATCCAGAAAGAGGAGAAAGAACGAAGCATAGCCTTCACCGATAATGTATTTACCTGAATTTAGCTAATGATAGATATTTTGCGCTAATTTTTCTTACTTTGGATACGTGACTTAAACATTTTCACCGCTTCCTCTACCGTGTAGCGGCCTTGTCTAATCGCCAGGACGACTTTAGATGCAGGAATGCCACTTTTCTTCAGTATGTCGTTCATCCCCATGCCAGGGAAGGCCTTCTGTACACCTGCCAGGAACTGATCAATTTCAGACTTCTGCAGCTTCTCATCGAAGTCCGTTCTCGTCGCCGGAGGAGGATTTCCCTTTTGCTTTTTCGCCTTCATCTTTTGAAACTTGGCTTGTTTTCTGCGCATTTTGCCCTTGCCATACCCGCCTGCGCGTTGGCAGATTTTGACGTCCCACTGAATGCGTTCCAGTTTCAAATCCTGACAGAAGCTAGGTTTAATTTCGACCGGTCCATTCCACTTTGATCCCGGAAAGATTTTCTTGTCTGTGGGTTGTCGTTTGCAGTAACTGTTGACGTCGTCGTTTAACTGTTGAAAGGCTTCTAGCTCGTCTTGGAAGTCCTGCCCTGCTGCCTCTATCTTCGCCCACAGACTTTTGTTCAAATGTTCGTACAGTTGATAGTCGACAAAGCTCGCGTTCCGGTGGTTCAGGAGTTGTTGCTCGGTGTAGGCTGACTCTTTCTTTGTGTATCTGAAAACATAACAATTGTATATTAACAACACTGATTCAGCGTAGTGCTAGACAACTGCGTGGCATGACCGGCTAGCATATTTGTGCAGATCATAATGGGATTGTGTGGCACTTTTACACGAATCTCTTCACTTTACTCAGGTGAAAATGGGTACCCAGCTTTGGTTAAGGGCGTCCCTCTGATAGGACGTTAAATGGAGGCCCCGTGTTTGGGGAAAACCACACCTGACTCACGTTACTCGCAACCCAACACGCCATTCAAAAAAGCGTCCAAATACTGCTGTCTGGAAGAAGGTGGTTCACTACAAATCACCCGGATACAGACCCGACAAATCCACGTCCGATATTAGACACGAAATGCAGCAGAATTCTCGACAAGTTGAAGGCAGCTACCTCAAATGAGGAGAAAAAGAAGAAGAAGAAGAAATGTGTTTCCCCTCACTTTTGTTCATTCCTGGGCTGCATGTCATACAGGATGTTGTAGAACGTCCAGCACATCAGGCGCTTCAGCAGGACTAGCGACGCGTCGAAGTACTCCAGGATGAGGACCAGGGGGAAGTCACTGTCGAGCTGGGAGAGAAACTTCCTCACGTCATCTGGGTCTTTGTTGAAGCGATCCTTCCACCCTGGGGGAAACATATTGTTGACAGAATTGACTTAGATAACTTGGATCGCTTCGCAACATTATAAGTGTGATCAAACTACTACATCTGAGAAGCCTTTATGTAATCCGATGTACAAAACGTATTGCAGATCAATTTGCTGCCAGCTGGCTTAGGCTGCCAAAATATGTATGTTGGAGATGTCGAAATGCTGATTTCAGATCTTGTTTCTTTTACAAACAAGCTTTTCCTTGACAATGTGTCCCTTTTGGAAAGTATCGGCAGACTTTGCTTTTGCTTCATTTCTTTACACAGGAAAATATTGCATCGACCGTTAACTTATTGGAAACCACAGCACTTACATCAATACTTTGACGGTATATTCAATTAAACTTTGCACTTTTTAAAACAGTTACGGAAAATCAAAACCTACCTAGGACGAAAGATTGTAAGTTCATGGTCATGGACGCCCTGGCCTTCTTCGCTCTTGTCGAACCCTCATACCGCCAGGGGTTATCCAGATATTTGCCCAGTGGGTTTTTCTCGCCCGCTAAGGCGAACTTTTTGTCCCTGAAGAATGTAGCATGCAACAAAATAATGTGTTAATATGTTAATCAGTAAGAGCCATTGACCCTTATCCACCGAGTTACCGCCACAAGTGTGTTTGAGAGGTCCCTAGCACCACAGGTATGCACACTTTAGATATACAGGAGTGCATTATACTGGGGGACGTTGCATTGGGGATCTCTTTACACTCATTTTTCAGGGTGGTGGACATGTATATGTGACGTGGCGAATGATTCTCACATAGAGCTTTCGACCACCAGTCACTCTGGTCTTCGTCAGAAGACTGACCTAGCTATAGCATAGAGAGGCCCCCGTCGAAATCTCTAGGTGAGAACCATTCTGTGTTGGATTGAAAGTTTTTACTAGTACTGTAAACAAGACAGGATCACGTAGCAGAGAGATCAAACTCTCCTGAGACCCACCTGCTGAAGTAGAAGAAACACGACTTGAGGTGACTGAGAGGTTCCCTGAGGATGGTGACGAACTGAGTGTCCGGAGCCATGAGCTTGTGAAACTTGACTCTGTCGTACACTGTGTGATGCACCAGCAGGTTGTACTCATCCACGTCCTGATGCATCAGTATGTCGTCTGTCATGCCTCCCGGGAATCCAAGGTTCACGCTCGGACACTTCCTGGAATGGAAGATGTACAGTCACAGGGAGGGTAGGAACAACAGCGCCTTCACTACGGCCACACCAAGTAATTTCTATGGATGACGT
Source organism: Branchiostoma belcheri (assembly GCF_001625305.1). Lineage (NCBI taxonomy): Eukaryota > Metazoa > Chordata > Leptocardii > Amphioxiformes > Branchiostomatidae > Branchiostoma > Branchiostoma belcheri. The sequence goes on along the minus strand of NW_017803046.1, from coordinate 2,916,655 downwards.
CTGCGCGCATTGATTTTGGACTGTCCCCAAAAATATATACATTCAACGTTAAGTGACAAAAATTCGTTCCCCAGACTTCAAAGTAGTACGCAAATGCCTTCACATATACAATTGTGTCAAGTAGACATCAAAACCAGCTAGAAATTGCAACAGAAAACAGGAGGTGAAGCGAAGGAATGAAGTTATCCCTCACTTTGGTAGGACGAAGTTGAGTCCGTGTTCGTAGCCGAACCTTTGTAGAATACAGGCTGTTGTGTGAGAGCCTGCCTTGTGCACCTGAAAAGAAAATGCACAGTGATTGCACTAGTGGGACGATTTGAAATAGTGTTTGATAAATTCTCAGAAAAGCAACGTTAAATATGACTTTGAATATAAGTCATTGAAATTCAAAGACTATCTCACCTTCATAAATAAAATACTTTTCTTCATCTTGCATTGCCCGTTTAAGCCATCGGCACCCTCAGGCGCTTTTGAGACACTGTGCTCGGTGTACTTGTTCGAAGCAGCGCTGTCATCGGCATCACGGTCCTCGGTGTACTTGTTTGAAGCATAGCTGTTGTCGGCATCTCGGTGCTCGATGTACTCGTTTAAATCATGGCTGTTGTCGGCATCGCTAATGGTAGCATCTTCAGTACTTTCTGTGCCAGCTCTACAGAATACATAAGCAGAAATTGTGAAAAGTTTGCAACCTAAAATTTTGCTCACTCTGTGATCCCTGTCTAATTTGTTGCTCACCAAGCTATCGTAAAGAGTGTTATATATGGCAAGAAATTGGACATAGTAAAACACTGGGCATTTCAGAACTTCACAAAAAAGGTAACACAGTGTGATATTGTACCCAAGGGAATTAATCGATAATGGACACCTACTTACTCACACACAACACAACTCAGACTCAGGCCAGGGTTACCTACTCTTCAACATTTTGCCCTGCTTCTCCAAAAGTAACAGTAACAGTAACAGTCACACCTCATTTACTTCCCCGCACACGCCCGACCACACCCCTTATAATCAGACTCAGGCCAGGGTTACCTACTCTTCAACATTTTGCCCTGCTTCTCCAAAAGTAACAGTAACAGTAACAGTCACACCTCATTTACCTCCCCGCACACGCCCGACCACACCCCTTATAATTAGACTCAGGCCAGGGTTACAACCACCCCCCTACCGGGCGGCCAGGCCAGGCCGATCGGTGAAGATTAGAATCTGTCCACCGGAAGTCTCTGTTTGGTTCAGTCAAGGAAGTTTCCAAATATATAATCCCTTTTCTAACCAAACTGGTGGATCATCCACCTTTTTGGGACCATTTCTTCTTCTACCCTGTACTCCACGTTCCACATATGGTATCGCAAGGTTACCGGTTTACTTGAAGTTGAAGGGGTAGTTTACGGTCAGTTGGCGACATGACCGCACTTCGATGTATGCCACTAAAATCAGTGTTCATGAGCAATAAAGAATCATATGAATATGACCCCTATACATGTCTATCATTTACTGAATGCATGGAAATACGTTTGCACCCAGCGACACAGCGGAAAATCTTTCGAAAAGATGGGACAGCAAGGTGCCTGCAACACAAACACGCACATAGAAGTATCGCGAGTCAAGGAATAATGTCCTTAAAACTCGCAACTTTCAGCGTACTTACATCACCAACGATTCATTGATGTTTTAGGGCGAAAACAAACAATTCTGTATACTGTAACTGTGACACCCCCCACTAGCACGCCCTGCCTTGGACTATCAAACGACGTTGTGCGGACCACCCGTGCTTCGGTCGACCCCTGACCCTCCGTTTGTTTTCAAAACAAACTGTTATTAAAAAGTATGTCGCAAGATGACGCAACAAAATCGTGGTGCAAATGCAAGTTTATTACATAGGTCATTGTTGTTTGCTACTTACAATAAGAAAGGGAGGTTTGATGTTGGCTGTTGTTGCAATTTTCTAGCATTCTAGTGATTACGGAATAAGTGACGAAATTTGGAGTTTTGTGGAAACACAACATGCGCCGCGTCCACCTTGCTGTCCCATCTTTTCGAAAGATTTTCCGCTGTGTCGCTGGGTGCAAACGTATTTCCATGCATTCAGTAAATGATAGACATGTATAGGGGTCATATTCATATGATTCTTAATTGCTCATGAACACTGATTTTAGTGGCATACTAGTACATCTAATCTCCAAGCAGATCTTTTGGTGGGGGTAAGACAGTATCAAATTGGGTGGGGAACTGGATACAGACTGGCCAATTTGATACTGTCTTACCCCCACCAAAAGATCTGCTTGGAGATTACGTAAACTACCCCTTCAACTTCAAGTAAACCGGTAACCTTGCGATACCATATGTGGAACGTGGAGTACAGGGTAGAAGAAGAAATGGTCCCAAAAAGGTGGATGATCCACCAGTTTGGTTAGAAAAGGGATTATATATTTGGAAACTTCCTTGACTGAACCAAACAGAGCCTTCCGGTGGACAGATTCTAATCTTCACCGATCGGCCTGGCCTGGCCGCCCGGTAGGGGGGTGGTTGTAACCCTGGCCTGAGTCTAATTACATGTATAAGGGGTGTGGTCGGGCGTGTGCGGGGGGAAGTAAATGAGGTGTGACTGTTACTTGTTACTGTTACTTTTGGAAAAGCAGGGCAAAATGTTTGAAAGAGTAGGGTAAACCCCTGGGCCTGAGTCTAATTATAAAGGGGTGTGGTCGGGCGTGTGCGGGGAAGTAAATGAGGTGTGACTGTTACTTGTTACTGTTACTTTTGGAAAAGCAGGGCAAAATGTTGAAGAGTAGGTAACCCTGGCCTGAGTCTAATTATAAGGGGTGTGGTCGGGCGTGTGCGGGGAAGTAAATGAGGTGTGACTGTTACTGTTACTGTTACTTTTGGAAAAGCAGGGCAAAATGGTAGGTAACCCTGGCCTGAGTGTAATTATAAGGGGTTGGGCCAAACGTGTGTTACTGCGAATTCTGGAGAAGCAGGGCAACATGTTGAAGAGGCTGTTGTTACTGTTCAGCTTGAGTGAGTGTCGATTATCCTTTAATTCCATCGAGTGCAAAATTAGACTATTACCTTTTCTGTGAAGTTGCTGATTCCCAAGGGAGGGGTAAAATGAACCCATGCTGTTGGTTTTATCTGTGGTAATGGACAGTCATGTTATTTTAAAAACCTAATGGACTGATGGGCTATCTATATTGCTATCTTGTAGTTTTGTTACCTTTTTTGTGAAGTTCTGAAATGCCCTGTGTTTTAGCATGTCCAATAGTTTGCCACTACTGATGTATCATTGTGTAACATGCCAAACAAATTAGATACATTTTCCTTTATCACACAGACATAGATGAGTGTATCTTTCTTTTTAACCTCATGGATGACAATTCATATATTTTGGTTTCCCTCTTTTCATGGAGGTAAAAAGAGATCTCTTTT